>NW_012267240.1:8172878-8183358 GCF_000151885.1 Dipodomys ordii | reverse complement strand
GTTACAATTACATGGGCAGGATAATGCATACATTTCTTACCAAGCATTGCAGCCTCCTCCTTTGTTTACCCTTCACATCCCTTCCCAGCCTCCCCCTTCCCCCCCAGTCCCAATCCTTCTCCCCCCACCCCCGAGTATGAGTATTTCTAAGGAACAGAATTTCTTCCCTGCATATGCCATACTTGGTACATTTTTGTACACATGCATATAACCCCATATGTGTTTACTTTCATATTGATAAATTAGATCTAACTTGCACATATGAGAGAAAACATACATTCTTTGTCTCTTTAGGACTGACTTACTTAACATAATTTTTTGGCTCCATCTATTTCTTTGTAAAAGGTATAATATCATTCTTCCTAATGGATGAATAAAATTCCATTGTATATACAATATTCCACATTGCCTCGATCCATTTGTCTATTGAAGGGTATCTGGACTGTTTCTATACCTTGGCTGTGGCAAATAGTGCAGCAATGAACATGATTGTGCAAGTGGCTTTTCTGTATCTTGATTTTAATCTTCTGAATATATGCCCAAGGTTGGTATTGCTGGGTCATAAGGTTGTTCTATGTGTAGATTTTTATCCACTGATTTTTATAGAAAGAACTGACACCTTTACAATATAACATTCTCTGAACCATTAAACCTATTTTTGTTTTCTTTGTTTTTCTGTTACAGATTTTGCAGATATTTGTTAAATTTGTTTCTAATTTTTTACATTTATGGTATTAATATGTTTTATAATTTTTCATTTAGATACTTATTTATCTAGCTGTTTGTTAGTATACAGAAATAAATTAATTCTTAATTATAATAGTTTGTAACTGTTTTGGTATCTTTTTGTAAGAATTTTGCCTCTTCTGAATATTAATAGGTTTCTTTCTTCTTTTTTTAAATTTATTTTTGTTGGTTGTGGGGCTTGAACTCTGGGCTGGGGCACTGTCCCTGCACTATTCAGCTCAAGGTTAGCACTCTACCGCTTGAGCCACAACATCACTTCCTATTTCTTCTTTTTAACTCTCACCCTTTGTGTTTTTTTCCTGAATGCTCTGGTTAGAAGTTGCAGTAAAGGACTGAATGGAAAGTATTCTTGTTCCTTCTCCAGTGGTAATACCTTCAATATTGCATCATTAATTTTAGTGCCTTCCAAAAGATTTTTTGAGATAAACTTTACCAATATTAAGCATGTTTCTCATTATCTAGGCTCATGAAAGAGTTAGATTTTATTGGATACTTTTTCAACATTTACTTTACTGAGAGGATGATCAGTTAATTAAATACGTTCTTTCTATTATATTTTGTGAATGAGAAGAATTATATTGAATGTGTTTTCAATGCAAAACTAATCTTATGTTTTTAGAAGAAACTCAACTTTATCATACTAAAATGATAATTTATATATTTACGTATAATATATACTATATATTTATACATTAATATATAATATAATATTTAAACAAATTATATATTTATATATATAATTTTATATATAAGTGACTTCATTTTACTCAAACATACACATTGGAAGCCATAAATGATTTGTGGAGGGGCTAGGAAGGTGGTTCAGTGGTAGAGCGCTTGCCTTGCATGCTCGAGGCCCTGGGTTCGATTCCTCAGCACCACATAAGAAAAAAGCCGGAAGTGACGCTGTGGCTCAAGTGGTAGAGTGCTAGACTTGAGCTGAAGAGGTGAGGGACAGCGCCCAGGCCCAGAGTTCAGGCCCCACGACCGGACCCCTCACCCCCCCAAAAAAAAAGATTTGTGGAGTGCTGCTTTTGATTCTACTTGCCTTAGTAATGCGGAATTCCAGATGTTGACTTTCTAGTTCAGTAAGACTGATGGAAACAGAGTTATCTTTTCTACTTGGACTCTACAAACTTGAAAATACCTTGAAGGGAGAATACAATCTGAGGCAAACAGTATACCTATGCCATTAATGTTCTCTTTTTTTTCCTTTCCCTTTCTTGCTCAGATTCTCAAGTTGTGTCTATTTTAATTGCTTCAAACAAGGATTTTTGTTTGTTTGACTTAGTCTATACTGACTGTAGACTTAGATGCAAGAAGAGTATTGATTAAAGTATCTTTTAATGGCTAAAAGTAGGACTTTTACAACACATAAAAGAGCTCATAAGAAGGATGCAATATTTTAGGATAAGATTTACTTAGGAAATAAATACATTTGCTTGCATGTATATTTCAATCAGAGGAAGATTTTAAATGACTGTGTTGAATGTTCAGGGAAATAAAACATTTCTGAAGAGAACTGGAAAAGAAAAATAATCAGATAGGTTAAGATATAAAAGCACAATAATTCAATGACATATTTTTACAGATAACAAGAGCTAAAGCCAAACAAGTCTTTCATATTCAGTTTTAAATGTGTTGAACAAAATTGAATGAACTAGGAACCTTAACAGGTTTTGGTCATTTGCTTATACTTCCTTTTCCAATTACATCAGAATTTAAAAGCAGGAGTCATATTTTTCTTTACCTTTGAAAACTCCCTGGACAGTAAATTCTGGAAGTTTTTAATTTTTATTGATGGCTTGCAGGCTACCATTGTTCATTTCTAATGTACAAGCAGATATAAAGGGGCTTGCCAAGATGTGTTATATTCATGTGCATATGATTAAAATTTCAATCTCAATTGCCTAGAATAGGAAATAGAGAGCTTATACTTATTTGATAAAACTCTCATTTTTCCCCACTAGAGTTTATTTAATACTTTAACATTTTATCTTTTATTTTTTGGGGGGGGGGTCTGGTCATGGGACCTGAACTCTGGGCCTAGGCGCTGTGCCTCAGCTCTTCAGCTCAAGGCTAGCGCTCTACCACCTGAGCCACAGTGCCACTTCCAGCTTTTTCTTTTTGCGCTGAGGGATTTTATCTTTTAGAAGACTCAAATAGATAGAACTATGTTAAGCAAAGAAATCTGGAGAACCACTTATGCCCAGCATGTTTGTGGTTTGCTGACACCTATAACGGAAATATCTCTTAACCATAAACATTGAGTGTGTGAAAGCATTACAACAAAATGGGTCTAAAAGCACGAAATTTGTGACAGAGTGTGATTTATTTGGGGGAAAAACCCTTAGTTCTTTTCCTTAGAGTACAATATATATGGAAGACATTTTGGAAAGAAAACGATACTGTTTGGTGTTCCTATATCACTGTCAGTTAAAGAAATAAAGATTCCAGAGACATGAAAATGAATGTCAAAAACATGGAAAGCATTTTACTTTCTCTGAAAAATATAGGCCAAGAATTTTAAGTGGTTCTGTCAATGGGTAAAAGCCTAGTGATTTTTATTTTCTTTGTAGTGATTTTTCTGTGCCTTACAAAAATTTTACAACGTAAGTTATTTTTCTTTTATAAAATAATTTAACATAGAATAGGTAAATTTGATCAGGTATAATATATGCACACATGGAAATACCTCAATAAAACCCCTTTGTACAATTAATAGTCCTACTAATAAAAATAAACTAAATGAAAACAATAATATAGTAGTTACATTAAGGGTTGAAAAGATGATTATCCAGAAAGCCATATCTCTGTGGGGTTATTAAAAAGAATATCAGATATGAGAATACAATGTAACTAAAGAAGCAAAATGGCTAGATAACAATTAGAAACAGTACAGATGATACTGGCAGTCATAACTAATAGTAAACACAGAGAGTCACTGCTAACTACTGTCTAGGCTTTAAATGAAAGTGCTAGGATTTAAGGGGCCAAAGACAGCACAGACATGTCAAGGTTTAATAATAAAAGTGAAATAGAAAAAATGACAAGTTTAAGAGTAACTTAGCATGGTATTTTAGAGGGTTATTATCCAAAGAATAATGAGTTCTTTCTTTTTTTCTGTTAAAATATTTTTAGTGTCTTTAAGTGGTTGTCCAAAGGGGTTTGAAAAGATCAGTTTATAAGTACAATTCATCTTGATCAATGTCACTCTTTTCATTGTTCTCCTCCATCTTTTCTTAGCCTGTCTATACCCACAAGTTACGTGGGTCTATTGTCACATATATACATTGAATATAATTACTGTATTCACCTACACTTCCTGAATTATTCTTAGACAGGTATGTATGCTAAGTTTTACAAAGATGTGGCAGTATGGGCTACTTGTATCTCCAAAGATGATAGAAGGAAAAATAATCTAAGATCAATAATTACAAGGAACCCTGTCAGTTAAGTTATATCTGGTTGTGAAGAGAAAGAAAAGTGGAGCTAGTTAAGGTCAGAAAAATTGGCCCATCATTTCTTAGATTTTCATTTTTTCTTGTTGTTTCAAAGTACATACTAAGTAAGAACTGAACAGACTGAGTAAATAAATACTAAATGCTGAAATGTCTTAGAATGAAAGACAGACATCCCCACATACCAGAACAGGTAAAGCTTGTAAAGAAATACTAAAAATAATGGAAAAAAACCAGGATTTTTTACTGGTGTATTAAGTTGATCAAGATACCCACCTTAGCTTTGCACTTTGGCAGTATCATAGCCAATGAGGTTTATCCAAGGTGTGATTATTACAAAATGAAAACTTCCCAATATGCTTACATACTCCTACTACATCCTACCATTATCTCTTTAGCAAAATAAACATTCTTTTTCTGCTTTAATTCTCTTCTTTTGTAATCATTATTTTTTATTATTTCATTTTTCCCTATCAGTCAGCTTTATAGGTTTTTATCTTTTTAAATTTTTTAGATGTTTCCCTTGGAGCTTATAATATCCATCATTGACTTATCAAAAACAAACATAAATTCTCTTCCAGAAAATATACAGATGAATAAATGTACAATTAACCTCTGTACTAACATACTTGAACATAATGCTGTTATTATTAATTTTTATAGTCAACATTCATTTTTATTTACTCATGTTTCCCCCTTCTTTTCCTCTTTTATTTCTACTGTAACTTCAGACTATCTCATGGAATCATGTTTCTCCATGAAGAATTCCTAATTTTTTAGAGCTGCTGCGATACTGATGAAGTTTTTGCCATTACTTATTGGATAATGTGTTTCAGATTCATTTATAAATGACATGCTATCTCAGCACTTAGATTCTTGTAGAATTTTGAGATGTCATTACATTGTCTTTTGTCCTTCATCCTATCTCATATGTCAGTTGTCAATTGTCAACATCTGTTTATGGTTCCTTAGCTAATGTTAGTTTCTTTGGCATTTCTTAAAATTTTTGTCTTCAGATTTGGATTGCACCCATGATACTATTACATGTATAATTGTGGTTCTTTTTATTTTCTTTCCTGTTTGGGGATGACTGTACTTCTTAAATCTGTGGCTTGATGTCTTGTCTCCTCAGAATTTATCATTTTAAAGAACTAATCAGTTCAAAATGCTCTTTATATTCTGCAACATTAAATTCATATATATCTCAAAATATAAAGACATGAGTTTTAAGAATAATGATTATATTCAGGACTAATTTTCTTAATTTTAAATTACATTTTAGTCAACACATTATGTACTGATGTTATATTGTTTTGATATATGTATTTATTGTTGAATGTCTAAATATCATTAATATTAATATATGTATTATATTAATATCATTAATATATGTATTATTTAGTATATTTATCATTTTTTAACTAGAATCTCCTACCATTTTTCAAGGATATTATAGTCTGGTCACGATGTTGTGCAATGATTTTCTTGGACTTTCTTACCTTGATACATCTAAAAGAGGTTATAGAGTCTCAAATTTCATTTGCTTGGTGGTTTAATTCATTCATAGATAATACAATCCATCTTTTTTCCCAAAATATGTCCATATTTTTCCATTCTAGTGTTTGGACTCAGCCTGGTGATTACTAAGCAAGTGATTGAGCCATACTTCCAGCTCTATTTTGCTCTGGTTATTTTGGAGATAGGGTCTCACTTTTTTGCTCAGGCCAGCCTGAACTATAATCCTCCATAGCTGAAATGACAGTAATATGCCACAGCACCCAGCTATTTTTTGAGATGATGTTTTACAAATATTTTTCATAGGCTGGCCTTAGCCCATAATCTTCCCTATCTCAGTGTCCTGAGTAGCTAGGAATGAGCATGAGCCACTGGCATCTTTTTTCCAAGTTCTTTATTTTTAAAATTAAATGTAGAGGAGGGTGCCAGTGGCTCACCCCTGTAATCCTAGCTATTCAGGAGGCTGAGATCTGAGGATCGTGGTTCAAAGCCAGCCCAAACAGGAAAGTCCGGGAGACTCTTTATCTCCAATAAATCACCAGAAAACCAGAAGTGGCATTGTGGCTCAAGTGGTAGAGTGCTTGCCTTGAGCTGAAGAACTGAAGGACAGCACCCAGCCCAGAGTTCAAGTCCAACTACCGACAAAAAATAGACAAACAAACAAATAAATAAAATAAAAATTAAGTGTAAAAGAAGCTTAAATATCTAAAATGATACATTTATTTCATCATTAGCATTAGAAATGGCCTGGAATGTTGGGGTATCACATAGGAATAAGGACATCAACTCTAAAGGAAATCAGCAAGGCAAAATGTACTTCTACAGAAGGGTGCACCATTAACCAAAATACTGGCAAATAAGCCCAGAGCAGGCGTGCTGCTCCCTTTTTAATCTCTAAAACAGGATACCCTGCTCCTCTGCTTGAAATGGCAAGCTCAGATCCACAATATACTCACAATTGGCTAGTTTGAGAGGGTAAGATGTATTTATATAGAGAGACCATTAAAAGATTAACAGTCTTAATTATTCATAACTTCTGCTACTTTCTTGAATAACATGAGGTATGTCTTAGTTACTCATATACTCTGTTACTTTACTTGCTGACATTGTTTTAGCAGAATAGGTTAACAAACAAGAGTCAAGTCACCAAGCCAAAGCAAGAACTTTTCAGAAAAATAATTCTCACAAGAAAGTAAAGAAACCTATTTTAATAGAAAAGATACTTTTCTCACAATTAGACATGGAAATTCCAGTTTCATTTATAGTTATTATATCCAACAATATTATATCCAATATTATATCCAATAATAATATATATAATAATATATCCAATAATATATTATTTTCTGAAACAAATGCTATTTGCCATATTTGGTTCTGAGTTAAGATAGAAGCCATTTTCAGTGTTGAAGTCAGCTCGGGTTAGTTTAGTGAAATACCATAGGTTGGGAAACTATAAAGCCTAAGATCAAATTGATAACAAAGCCAAAGTTTGATAGGGACCTACTTTCTGGTTCATAATGGAGACTTTTAACACTGTACTCACATGATAGAAATGACAACGCAAGTCTTTGGATTCTCTTTTATAAGGGCATCATTCCACATAGAAGGCTTTGCCCATGTGACCTGGGTCTCCTAGGTTCTCCTCCTCTATTATTATCACTTTGGGGTCAGTGGTTTTAAAATATGAAACATTCAGACCATAACAGTCCATTTGTCAAGTGCCTATGGACAGATTCCACTTGTCCTTTATTGCTACAGCAGAGCATCAAATCTGTTCCCTCAGTGGTCCTGCCAGGCAACATTTTGCAAACAGAGACAAAAAGAATCCTCCTACTGGTTGACCAGTGGGAGCTCTACTAAGCTTTTCTCTGATGGAGGCCCTTCTCTGGCCCATCTTACTGTGTAGAAAAGTTCTCTACAAGATTTCTGACATCCACTGTAGAATATAAACTAACCTAGTCTTTGTAGTACTTTGATCTCTTGTGAAATCAGGCAATAAGAGTATCTCATAGGGATCTTAAACCTAAGTCTGAAAAATATCCATACTCCTATTGATCTTGCAGTGTATACATTCTTGTTTTTAAGAATAATGCATTTAAATGTGCCAGAACAATATTAAAAGTAAGGGAAATAAAGGATTTGCAGTTTGAGCTTGGAGAAATAGCAGTTCCATTCATTTTTGGTTTTGAGGTTTTATTTTGTTTGTTCTGTGGTACTGAGGGTTTGAACTCAGAGTCTCATGCTTGCTAAGTTGGTGCCATCTGTTTTCACTAGTTATTTTAAGATGAGTCTTACTTTTCTCGCAGGCCTGAAGTGCAGTCATCTTACTTTTAGACTTTTTGTCATTACTAGAATCCAGTATCACTTCATCTAGCTATTCTTTTGTAGGTCTTGTGAACTTTCTGCCTGGGGTGGCCAGGCAACATGATATTCTCAATCACTGCCTTTTATGTAGCTTGGGATGACGGGAATATACCATTGCAACCAGCTGTAGGTTGAGAAAGGAGTTTCACAAACTTTCATGTCCAGGCTGCCTCAAATTTGAATCCGCCTATTCTCAGCTTTCTAAGTAATTAAGATCACAGGTATAAGCCATTCACATCTGGCTAAGTCCATTCTTATACTTCTAATAAGTTATAATAATTAATAGTGTAAAAGTACAAATGATACTGTACATCTGCTTTTCTTTTATTTGTTCATGATATTAGCAGTGATTCTTTAAATTTTCTTGTAGAAAATTGAAACTTGCATTAGTACAGGCTTTTGCTGTCATTTTCAAGTTAAGGTATCTTAAGAACTTTCTTTACATTAGAGTGTTCTTAGAGGTATCTTAGTAATACTTGCCCTGTTTTTACAAGTACAGAAGCAAAGGTTTGATAATAGCCTATAAAACTGATTCTGTGATAGAAAACTGCCAAATAAATTATATGCATCATAATTCATTTTAGTAACACTAGGTCATTAAGAAACATAATATTTTTCTGCTATGTACCATATAAGGTAATATATTATAAGTTCTAAGGGATTAGGAGTGGCCACCTATAAGAACTAATGCATTGTGGGTAGTCATAAATGCTAGCATTACTATTATATGAGTCATGATTTTCGTCATCACTATTCTATTTGTCATTTGTTAGGGACTCAACACTACTTAGTTTATATATTTTAAATAAAAGACTTTGAATTAGTTGGGTGTGGTGACATACATATGTAAATCTCAGCACTGTCAGTGGGAGGATCCTGAATTTAAAGCCAACCTGAGCTATACAGCAAGATCCTGTCTCAAAAGACAAAACTAAGCCAGGTACTCAGATTAAGATCTGAGTATTGCAGTTCAAAGCCAGACTGGGCAGGAAAGTTTGTGTTACTCTTATCTCCAGTTAACCACCAGAAAACTGGAAGTGGTTCTGGGGCTCCAAGTGGTAGAGTGCTAGTCTTGAGCGCAAAAGCTCAGACAGTGCCCAAGTCCTGAGTTCAAGGCCCATGACTAACAAAAACAAACAAAACCCTCAAAATAAGACCAAAATGGCCACAAAATTATAAGACATTCTTCATGGGTTTGATAACACAGGCTGCATCTTTGAATATTTTTTCATTCATGTATTAAAATTCCCAAGGTTTTGGTATTCGTCTTTTGAACTTTTCAGAAGATTTGAAGCATTTGGAAATTGAAAATGATGTTAGTGATCATATAGTTCAATTCTCAGTTTACAAATGGACAAGCTGAAGAGTAGGAAAGCTCCAGCACCTGACTAGAGCCATATAGTTTGTTAGAGGAAATGTCAGTGTAGGAAGCTTCTTACTCATTTTGTTCTCCCATGTTGTTCCCACTATCATTACCACCAACTCCCAGCCTCTCTGTGGCCTCTAGAAGGCTAAAGTCTTTGGTACAAGAGTCTGATAAACCTTGATTGCTGTTGTGGTTTGTGCATGTCCTTTTCCCCTTGGATGTGATTTAGAGCTCTGGGAATATGCTTGACTGAAACCTGCTGGAGAGTTTATGCAGATCTCTGAATTATTTTGTTCCTTGAGTTAGTCTGTTCTTTTAGAATTATATTCTCTGAATTATTCTATTCTGTAACTGTTTGGTTGTACAAAACTGATGTTTGAGTGTGGTAAATTTATATTTTTTTTACATATTTCAAGTGGATATATTTAATGGACAGAGCTTTCAAGAGATTGGAGGCTTCTATGGGTAGACCTGCTGCTTTTCTGAATATTCTTTGTCTCTAAGAGACAACTACATGAACAACATAGAAGTAAACATTAAAGGCTATTCAAATTGTTCCTATAAATTTGATATGCTGGAAAATCTACACAAATTTATAGTCTCATCAATAAATATTATAGCTGGGAGGAGGCGACAAGATGGCGGAGGAGAAGCTGGAATCTGAACAAGCTCTTGCATAGAAAGCAGTTTTAGAGTTCCAGTGAACAGTCCTAAGCCAGAGAAACACACCAAGTGTGCCATCACAGGACAGAGAGTTAGACAAGTGAGAGAAAGCCAAGGCAAGAATACACATCTGAGCACCAGCCAGTAGCCGCCGGCGGCGGCGGCGGCAGGGTCCCTGTGGAGACCCCAGCCGGGCGATACCTGAGCGCTCACACAGAGAGTCCGGGACAAAGGAGCCAGACGCAGCGGGCGAGCGGATTCTACTTAAAACCAGCAAGAACCGACAAGGAGCAGACAGCTTCATCCTGCAGTTTGCAGACCAGAGACGACCCAGGATCCAAGACTCGGCGTGAGTAGAAGC
>NW_012267240.1:8103806-8161323 GCF_000151885.1 Dipodomys ordii | reverse complement strand
GGATGGGGGGGAGGGGGGAGGCTGGGAAGGGATGTGAAGCGTAAACAAAGGAGGAGGCTGCAATGCTTGGTAAGAAATGTACGCATTATCCTGCCCATGCTATTGTAACCTCTCTGTACAGTATGTTCACAAATAAAATAAAATTAAATTAAAAAAAATAAATATTATAGTTTTACATAAACTAATCGCACTAGTAATAGCACTAAGGAGCTACAAAGAGTATATGAATGGATGGTGAGGGTTAATGCTATTGGCCCTGCCTGACATTCCATATTGCCACGGAAATGTGAACTGAAAAGTTAATTGCCCTGTTGGAGCCAAAAGTAGATTGTTAGTGAAAACATAATGTGTCTATATCTTCCAAACCCTTGTTTCTAAATCCAATATACACTTCCCTTCTCAGAAGGAGGGATGAAGTTATGGAACTGGGAAATTTGCATGTGTTATGTAAAAAAGCAGAAACTTCAATAACAGGCTGTTTAAGCCAATGAAAGTTACTTTAAAGATTCACTGTAGTTAGATAGCTGTTTAATTTACAAAGTGTTAGATTCTAGTTTGAACCTAAAATCCAACAACCTGAACTCTGCTGTTTATTACTGTTTCATGATTTACATTCCAATTCTATTTGTCTTTGAAGAAGTGTACTGCTTTCCTGTGGCTAATTTAGCAAATTACCCAAACTTGGTTACTTAAAATAACATAAATTTATTATGCTATGCATCTGGATTAGAATTCTTAAATTAGCTTCATTGAAATAAAGTTAAGGTAGCAGCTTCTATTGATTCTAAGAGAGAATCTGCCTTTAGTTCTTTTCAAGCTTAGGAGCTACCTCCATTCCTGGGCGCATGAACTTCCTGGCTTTACTCTGATCCCTGCTTCTTTTTCACTTCTCAGTCCTGTTTCTGGTTCTCCTTCCTCCTTCTTAAAACGACCCTTTAGTTATGTTGGGCTCACCTGCATCCACCTTAAGATCACATCTCAATATTAAGATATAATCTTTTTTTTTTTGGGTCCGGTCTTGGGGCCCGAACTCTGGGCCTGGGCACTGTCCCTCAGCTCTTCAGCTCAAGGCTAGCGCTCTACCACTTGAGCCACAGCGCTACTTCCAGCTTTTTTCTTTTTGCTTATGTGGTGCTGAGGAATTGAACCCAGGGCCTCATGCATGCAAGGCAAGCACTCTACCACTGAGCCACCTTCCCAGCCCTTAAGATATAATCTTACCTGGAAAAATCCTTTTCCCATATAAGATAACATATTCACAGGTTTCAGAGGTTAGGCTATAGATATCTTGGGGGTATAAAGGACATTCTTAAGCCTACAGAAAGTGAGATAACCATGTGTCCTCTGAATTCAAGCTGTTGAGGTTTTGCCTACAGAAAGTGAGATAACCATGTGTCTTCTGAATTCAAGCTGTTGAGGTTTTCTGATGAAATTGAAGGAAAGCTGTACTTACCAACCTTATTTGGAAAGTGTGCTAAGAGAACAATGTGGCAGTAATGTCTTGCCTGCTTTGTCAAAATAGCTTAATTCTGTTGCTAAGATGATCCTAGTGTCAATAAATAAAGTTGAATTAAGTGGTGATAGTAAAGTGATGGGAACTGAATATCCACCTTTAGTGTAATGTGTCCAGGCTGGCTGGTGAGAGATGAATTAGAGTAGGTTTTCTCTTTTCTCTTTCTTTCTTTCTTTTTCTCTTTCTTTTTCTCTTTCTTTTTCTCTTTCTTTCTTTCTTTCTTCCTTTCTCTTTCTTTCTTTTTTTTGTTGGTCGTGGGGGCTGAACTCTGGGCCTGGGCACTGTCCCTTAGCTCTTCAGCTCAAGGCTAGCACCCTACCACTTGAGCCACAGCACCACTTCTAGCTTTTTTCAGCTTATGAGGTGCTGAGGAATTGAACCAAGGGCCTCATTCATGTGAGACAAGCACTGTACCACTGAACTAACTTCCCAGCCCCTAGAGTAGGTTTTAATGTAATCAATGTAACCCAATGTAAAGATCAGTAAAGCATGAGGAGATAAAATTTTTCCTTAGTGACTATGTATTATTGATATTATGAAACACAGTACTAAAAAAATACAATCCAGTGTTTTAAATAAAATGGAGTAATGGTTTTAAAATTTTGTCAGCAGGCTTATTGTCAGAATACTATTGGTTAAATGTGTTGAAATGATCCTTGGGCTTTTTTCCATATATATCATTAACATTCTTTACCTATATAAGTCAAAATTCCTCCAGGTTTCTATCATTTTTTTTTCTTCTCCCTTCTCTCATTTCTGCCCTTTACATGTGGACATAGTATTGAAAATGCTATTTGTAGAGCTACAATACCATTTTCTTGACTTAGCCCCAGTGGCCAATTTTAACTACTCATTTTAAAAGGATTAGGGCCAGGGACAAATGTAGGCTGGTGCAGAAGGAAGCGAATAGCAGCTTCCCCCCCCCCCCCATTCATTCTCCTGGGAGGGTATACTAGGAAAGAAGTCATACTTTCTTATTTCCTGTTTTCTGAGATTTGGTGACCTTGGAGACAGGACAGTTGTTTCAGGATAAAGAGTCAATTACCAATTCCTTAGATTCTGTTTAAAACTCATATTTTCTTCATTTCAATTGGAATACTTACCATTGAAATGAACATGTGACCCCCTTTAGGAAATCTACCAGATCCAAGGAGTCTGTGTGGAAGCTTCAGCAAAAGGCAATGGGTAGGAGCAAGTAAGCAACTTTATGTTCATGTTCAGCTCCACTGAGGAGCTGGGGTGCAGACTGCAATGCCAGTCATGTCATACATGCTAAACCATTGAAATCAGACAATAGTGAATATAAGGGAGATGTGAAAGGCTTGCTTCTGAGATAGAACAAATCTGACACTATAAGCAAAGGCAGGGAATACAGGGGGAAAAATGTAGTTATTTTCTCCTTTCACTGAATTTTCATTTTTCATTTGTGTCAGGTGGGAACTAACTTCTTTTAGGGGTGATACTTTAACCCGTACATAAGTGATGTCATATTACTAGTTTTGTCTTTAAAGCAAGGTATGTAGCCACTACTCAGAACCATTCAGGCAACTGCTTCGTGGCCCTCATTGGTCCCTCCATCAGAAATCCTGGCCCTCCCCACCTAAAGGAGAAATAGATTTGCAGGAGCTTTCAGCACCAGGCTAGTGACCAGATTGTTTGATGTATAAGCCACATTAGTCATTATGTATTTTGACTATTACTCTAGTGAAACCAGAGGATAAAGATAAATCCACTAGTTGAAAATCCAGTGTAAACACACATGGTGCACATACCTTTAATTCTAGCACTCAGAAGGCAGAAATAGAATTTTGAGTTCAAGGTCAGGCTGAGCTATATAGCAAAATGCTGTCTTAAAAATTCCAACAAAATAACAAAATACCTCTCCTGCAAAAAGAGACCCCATAATCTAGCCAACTTCACACAATGAAGTAGAAGACTTTTTCAAATTGCTCTGATAGGAAGGTAAATTGTAGGGATATCAAGTAAAAATAAGCAAGGAAAGAAATTCACACAAAATTATAGATTGTTTCTTACCATTGTTTCTTAATTTAAAGTATTTGTAAATATATAAAACTTTTCACATCATAAGCCCATTATTATGCTTATATTAGTATTATTTTAACAAGTTTATTATATTAAAAATAAAAAGGAAAATGTGGCTTTGCTGATTAGTTGGATATGCCTTTTCAACCATCGGAGTCTATAAGAATGTCAAAGACTCAAATCATAGGTCCTTAAAAACTTGTCCTGCCAGCTAAAAAAAATAGAATTAAAGAAAGACAGCCTGTTTAGTAAATGGTGCTGGAAAAATTGGTTTAATACCTGTAGAAAACTAAAGCTAGATTCTTGTATATCACCCTACACCAAAATGAACTCCAAATGGATCAAAGACCTCAAAGTCAAAGCAGACACCCTGAAAACTTTACAGGAAGGAATAGAGCTCCTTGGCACAGGATGAAATTTTCTGAATAAAGACCTAGAAACACAACAAATCAAAGAAAGTTTGCATGACGCTGCAGGGCTTCTGCATGGCATAGGACATAGCAAACAAGATCAATAGAAAGCCTATGGGTTGGGAGAGGATCTTCACTAACCATACAATGGACAAGAGTCTCATATCTAAAATATACTTAGAACTCAAAAAATTAGGGGCTGGGAAGGTGGCTCTGTGATAGAGTGCTTGCCTTGCATGCATGAGGCTCTGGGTTCAATTCCTCAGCACCACATAAGCAGATAAAAGCTGGAAGTGGTGCTGTGGCCCAAGTGGTAGAGCACTAGCCTTGAGCTAAAGAGCTGAGGAGCAGCGCCCAGGCCCAGAGTTCAAGCCCCATGACCAACCACAAAAAGAAAAAAAAATAACTCAAAAGATTAAAATTCTCCAACAACAGATCCTCAAAGAAACAACGACCTGATTAATAAGTGGGCTAAAAACTTAAAGAGAGACTTCTCTGAAGAGAAAATAAGAATGGCCAGTAGACACATGAAGAAATGCTCAACTTCTCTAGCCACAAAAGAAATGCAAATCAAAACAACATTGAGATTCTACCTCACTCAAGTTAGAATGGCTATAATCAAGAAATCTAATAACAACAGATTCTGGAGGGGATGTGGCCAAAAGGGAACCCTACTGCATTGTGGGTGGGAGTGTAAACTTGTTTAACCACTTTGGAAAGCAGTATGGAAGTTCCTCAAAAGAATATACATAGAGCTCCCCTATGACCCAGCAATCCCACTTTTATGCATTTACCCAAATGATCACAAACAAGGACATACTAAAGCTACCAGCACAACTATGTTTATTGCAACATTATTTACCATAGCTAAGATGTGGAATCAACCCAGATACCCCTCAGTAGATGAATGGATCAAGAAAATGATATATATATATACACACACACACACACACACACACACACATATACATACATACATATATACACACATACATACATACATATATACACACATACATACATACATACAATGGCATTCTATGCCTGTATCAGAAAGAATGATATCACCCCATTTGTTAGGAAATGGAAAGACTTGGAAAGAAACATAGGTCCCTTGATTTCCCTTATTTGCAATAACTAGTATATGTCTCAGACAAGCAGATAAAGTCAAAATCTATGTGCATATGACCATATAAGATGATGCTAAGTGAAATGAACCTCACAAGAGGGACACAAGAGGTTTTATCTTTCTTGCTGTAGTTTTTAAAATGTATTTATAATGTACTATGTATTTTTTTGTTTCTTTTGTATGTTCTTCCCCCATGGTTTAACCCCTGTTTTCACTGTATTTGATTCCGGTGCTCTCCATCTTGTATATACATTTTCTAATTTGGGGAGGGGAAGGGAAATAACAAAATGCTGAAATAAGGATACAGGATGACCCATTGTAACAATGAAATGTACAAAACACTATGTTGAAAATGAACTTTACAACTTGTGGGGGATGGGGGGAGGCAGGAGTTGGGGAGGTGGGAAGGAAAGGGATGGTAGGGGAAAAACAAAGGAGGGGGTAACAATGCTCCACAGGAGCATTACCTTGCTCATGTAACTGTAACCCCTCTGTACAGTATCTTTACAATAATAAATATATATATACATACATATATATATATACATACATACATACATACATACATATATATACCTGTCCTGCCATTAGCAATCTTGTGCCAGATTAAAGCACAGGTTCTAGAGATTGTTCCCAGTTTTGAGAAGATACAGATAATAGTAATGTCATTAATGTGCTAGAAACCAGTGAATTTCATTAATTGATATTTGATGTATCAGACTCATGTTTTGCAGATGCATAGAATCAGAATATACATGGAACAATGACTATCTATTTATCATCTATCTTATTTTCCTAATTATTCCTAGAGTTCCCTATGATTGAACATGGTAACTTAAAACATATAAAAGAATCAAATATATTCTCAGAGAAATACATGAAATTATAACAAGTGACAAGTACAATGCTACAAAGTAGACAATAGGCAATGGAAAGTGGTTATTTCTAATCTTTCATAAATTTGCTTATATTTCTCAGTATCCTTGGTATTACAATATGACTGTGATTATACCTATTTTACAGTTGAACAACCTTGTTAAAATTCTGCAAGAGTGGTAATCATCGCAACTATCTATAATTTTGTGGAAATAGATTTCTGCTGCTGAGTACTTGGTTCTCCAATAGAACCCAACCTTTTAGATAGTTAATTTTTGTATTATTTAAACTTAATATTTTAATATTCATGTAGCTCTTTGTATTTAAAAAGTGTTTTTTAATGCTTATTTGATACATCCCATTTTGGTAAGGTAGATTTAGCTTATTTAGGTACATTCCCAGGAGTAGAATTGCTAGATAGTATTGTAATTTCATGTTTAAGTATTTGAGGAACTTCCAAACTGTTTTCTATAGTGGTTCTACCTTATTACTTTTCTTATAACAACTTATGAGGGCACAAACTTTTCTAAATCCTTGCTAATGCTGTTTTGTTTCGGCCTGTCATTTTGATTATATTAATTGTAGCAGATGTCACATGATATCTAATTGTTGTTTTGCATTTCCCTAATGATTATTGATATTCACACTTTTCATGTGCTTATTATATTTTTGTATACTTTCTTTGGAGAAATACCTGTTGAAATATTTACTCATTTTCCCCATTTATTTGCTTTCCTTTTAGTGCTTAGTTTTAAGATACCTTGTATAGTGTGGAGAAATTTCCTTACTAGATATGTGATTTGCAAATATTTATATTTCATGTTTGGAGAATTTTCTATTATATGTTATTTGTTACTTTATATTTTGTTGTTGAGTTGTAGGAGTTTTTATATATCCTAGATATTAGCTCTTTACCAGATAAATGATTTGCAAATATTGTCCTCCCATTCCATAAGCTTTGTTTTTTTTAGCATCAATTAATTGTAAGGGGAGTTTCATTTTAACATGTCCAATTTTGTATACAAGCATTTTGTATTATATTTAGGTAGCTGTACAAAGAAGTTCAGATCAGTTTATGAGTACAATGAATCTTGATCAATGTCACCTCTTCTATTGTTCTCCAAGCATCTTGATTAGAGCCACCATTAACGTGGTTTTGTAGAGCCAATTTCAATGTCCTGTATTTTTATGTTGAATTGTGTTTTTCTCTAAAAGACTGAATGGAGTCCTTCCAAATTCTGCTTTCTATCATCTAGTATAGTACTATCCAGTCATGTTGATTGTGGTGAGAATTATTGAGTGTCTGAGCATTCTGTTCACCTATTTAAACACTACTCAGCCACTTCTTAGATGTAAGTATTTAGATGTGTAAGTATTTAACTTTTCATTCCTTGTTTCTTCACCCATAAAATTAGAATGATTATGACCACTTACATCTTTACTTTGAGCAGTTGTGAAGATTACATAAATTAGTGTTTGTAAATTGTTCAAATTAATATCTACCACATAATAGCTCCCATATGTGTATTTGTAAGATAAGTGATTAATTCTGTTCTATAGGAAGTATTTGTATTCCCATGTCATAGGCAAGGAAAATATTTTCTGGGTTCTCTTGTTATTAAGTACATATTTTATACCTGAATTAATTATAATATGTATCACTCCAAATTCTATGATCTAATATTTAATTAATTCTCCAATGCCATTCTCTCAGTGCTTCATCCAATTAATTTTTAAGCCTGATATCCAGAGGTCTTGGAATGCACTGCTAGAATTTTCTCTGTTAGTTAGAACCTTATATCATTGAACAACATCTTCAAAATATTTCACTCATTTCTTCCTGGTTTTTTCTTTTTAAAATTATGTAATACTTTGGTGAAGTCCATATATGAGCTTTGTATGAATATTGCCAACTATAGCAGCAGACATTCTCAAAAAGGAAATAAGGGTACTTAATATTTTTATTCTTAGTGTTCATGTTGACTATCTTTCTTATTCCTTAAAAAGATTTTTCTCTTGGGGCTGGGAAGGTAGAGCGCTTGCCTTGCATGCGTGAGGCCCTGGGTTCGATTCCTCAGCACCACATAAGCAAAAAGAAAAAAGCGGGATGTGGCACTGTGGCTCAAGTGGTAGAGCACTAGCCTTGAGCTGAAGAGCTGAGGGACAGCGCCCAGGCCCAGAGTTCAAGCTCCATGACCAGACTCCCACCCCCCCCCAAAAAAAAAGGTTTTTCTCTCTGATTCTATAGCCTAAATGGTACCTTTGAGAATTTCTCAGTATTCCTTATCACTTTTCTTTTCTGAATTTATATGTATTTTTGGATAATATTTTTATTCTCCCTCTAAACAATCTATTTTATTAAAAGGTAATGTTATCTGTAATTTTTATTTGTCTGTCCTACTCACAGATACCAAAATGCTAAGGAACTTAGCTACTTTCCTTAAAATTTATATTCACCCTGTAATCCTAGCTACTCAGGAGGCTGAGATCTGAGGATCACGGTCTAAAGTCAGCTCCAGCATAGGCAGGAAAGTCCATAAGACTCCTCTCTGATAAACTACTCAGAAAAGGCCAGAAGTAATGCTGTGGCTCAAGTGGTAGAGTTTGATTCTTGAGCACAAACAGATTCAGGGACAGTGCTAACGCCCTGAGTTCAAGCCCCAGGATTAGCAAATAATAACAATAATAATAATAAATCATAATCACATCCAAAAGTTGTGTTTTATTGCTCACAACTTGGTTTAGGTAGCAGATTAGCCCAAATATACTAAAGTCCTATTGTTGAA
Organism: Dipodomys ordii; assembly: GCF_000151885.1. Lineage (NCBI taxonomy): Eukaryota > Metazoa > Chordata > Mammalia > Rodentia > Heteromyidae > Dipodomys > Dipodomys ordii. Next base: position 8,152,566 of record NW_012267240.1, on the reverse strand, counting down.
AGAGTGAGTGTAAGACTTTAAATGTATTATTCCATGAAGAATATTTAGAAGGAACCTGCTTTAATGCTAATATAAGAGAGATTTTTCACCAATATACAGTTGTCTTCATAAAACTGAATTTCTTTAGTGCGTTTGGAAACGTTTTTATTTGCTAAATATTTACATTTTTTTCCTATTTTGGCAAACCTTTTTTTTTTTGTATTTTGACAGTGAACAAAGGGCACTTAAGAATCTTTAAATCTTTTCTGAAATAACCAGATGAATTGTTTTTGAAAACCTTGCATGTTTTTCATCTGAGAATAGTAGCAATTGCAGCAATTAAAATGATTTTCTTTACACGTCATAGATAATATTTTATTTTATCCCCATAATAAAAGAAAAGCTCAGTGCCATTTAGAACAATAGCATTTAGTTTGATTCAGCATTTAATAGACATGATAGTTCCTGACATATGGTTTAGTTTCATGCCCTTTATTCTTAGCTGATTTGCTAATTATATTGAAAAACTCTCCAAAATTTCACTGGGGAAATGCAAATGTGAATTCAGTTTCTGAATATGTGAGAAGCAGCCAAGTATTTAGTGCATGCAAATACATTCTGAGTTTTACATAATTTTGGCAGAATTGCTTTTAATTTCTAGAAGTTCTTCCTTAAATATCTATACACAGATTGCATCTCTATCATCAAAACTGGAATATTTAAAATGTTATGATTCTTTCAAGTAAGTCATAATATTAAATAACAATTTATATGAATAAAAGAGAAAGGAACTAAGAGGTTTTTTTATGGGAAAATAGCTATAGTACAGTCTGTAATGTCTTTACTGAAATATAAAATTACATAAAAGCATACAACCATAGTATTAACCAAAAAAATTTTACAATAAGAAACCCATGTACTAATTATTACAAATAAGGGAAACCATGGAGCTTATGTTTCTTTAGGTCTGGCTTACTTCACTTAATATGATTTTTTCCAAGTCTTCATTTCCTTACTAATGGGGAAATGTCATTCTTTCTTATGAAAGCATAGAATTCCATTGTGTATATATATCACATTTTCTGGATCCATTCATCTACTGGAGGCAGCTCGTTGGCTCTATATCTTAGATATGCTAAATAATGCTGTGATAAACATCTTGTGCTGGTAGCTTTAGTGTGGTCTTGTTTGTGATCATTTGGAGAATGCCCAGGAGTGTGATTGCTGGATCACAGGGGTGTTCTATGCTTAGTCTTTTGAGGAACCTCCATACTGCTTTCCAGAGTGGTTGAACCAGTTTACATTTCCACTGACAGTGTAATAACATTCTCTTTTGGCCACATCCCCTCCAGCATCAGTGATTATTTGTTTTCTTGATAATGGCCAGGTGGAATCTCATTGTTGTTTTGATTTGCATTTCTTTTATCACCAGAGATATTGAACATTTCTTCATGTGTTTATTGTATTCTTATTTCCTCTCAAGAGAAGTCTCTTTTTAATTCTTTAGCCCACTGATTAATTGGTGGTTGTTTCTTAGTCCTAGCAGAGGATCACAATAGCTCAAATTCTACGTACAAATGACCATATAAAATGATGCTAATCACAATGAACTCTCAAGATATGGAAACAAGAGGGGTTTTATTTTATTTTTGTTTTCTTTTTTTCTTGTACTTTGTGAAATTATTTCTTTTTTCCTTCTTATTTTTTCTTTCTTTGGTTTATCCTCTGTTGTTACTGGTTTTGATTTTGGTACCCTTGTCTTGTATATAAGTTTATTTGGGGATACGAATGGGAATAACAAAATGGTGAGAAAAAGGACAAAGGGTGAGCCAGTGCAACAGCAATACTCAAGACATTATGTTGGAAATGAACTTTACAACTTGGGTGGGAAGGGAGTTGGGAAGGGGAAGTGGGAGAAAATGAGGGAGGGGGTAACAATGTTTGACAAGAAATGTGCTTTTACCTTATGTAACTATAACCCCTCTCTCTGTACATCAACCTTAAAATTTTTAAAAAGAACTCATATATAGCACTCCTATGTAACTACCATTGAACCTAACAGGAATGAAAACATTACCACTACCCCAGAAAGCATTGTGCTCACTACTCAATGATCTTTTCTTTGTTCCCTAATTAAACAAATATCATTTACACACACACACACACACACACACACACACTCACACACACACGTGCTGGTTCTGGGGCTTGAACGCAGAGCACTTCTGGCTTTTTCTGAGTAGTTTATTGGAGATAGGAGTCTTATGGACTTTCTTGTCTGGGCTGACTTTGAACCACAGTCCTCAGCCTTCGTGCGAGCCACCAGCGCCAGACTTAAATATCCTATTTTTTTAAATATAACATTTTACATTTTCCCAATGTAATATATGGCCAACAATATTAGGGGGCTTGTTTCAATATCTTATTGCTACAATTACTGTTGCTCTACAAAGTCTTGATAAATCTGTAGAGTAAATCTTTCACTTTTCTACTGTTCTTCAAGATTTTTTTCCACAGTTCTTTTTTTTTGGGGGGTAGGTTCTGTCATGGGGCCTGAACTCTGGGCCTGGGCACTGTCCCTCAGCTCTTCAGCTCAAGGTTAGCCCTCTATAACTTGAGCACAGCACCACTTCCAGCTTTTTCTGCTTATGTGGTACTGAGGAATCGAACCCAGAGTCTCATGCATGCAAGGCAAGCACTCTACCACTGAGCCACCTTCCCAGCCCCTTTTCACAATTCTTATTAGTTCTTTGCATTTCTGAAAACATGTCTATATAAAGTTTGGATTAGATTGCCAGTTCAGAAGTCCTTTATATGAATTTGTGCAATTATATGAATTTGTGCAAATATCATGAATATAATATGTCTTTCTATTTATTTTTATTGTCATTAATTTCTGCAAGAAGATAGGCTTTTTGTGTGAATACAGGTTACTTTATATAAACTAAAAGTGTAATGTTAGATGTGACTAAGTTTGAACTGTGCTACTGTCCTTATGAATTGGCATCTTTATCTCTGTAAATGTTCTTTTTAAAAGATCTGTTAATACCTTAAGATCTACTCTGTTGAGCTGCACAGCTTTTTTCAGTGTGTGTTTGCATGGTGTATTATTTGAATATATACCATTGCCATGTCCATCTTCTTTCAGGTCTTGCCATTGATTAGAGTGCGAGGCTGGATTTCCAATTGCCTCAGGGCTGTTTCTTGGAATGTTCAAATGCCAGAAAATGAATGCCTCTAGGAATAACTCTAAATCACTCTGGGGTATGATATTGTGTGACTTTTGTTCTGAGTTGAATTTCTAGAATTCCCTAAAAGAATTAATACTCATTTGTAAGAATCTCACCTGCTTTGATTAAGCATTGTTGCCTTTATCTTATTTACTATATCCCCCTCTCTTTTATCTTACAATTGTCTTGTGTATGTGGGAGGAGAGGGGGAAGAAAGAGGGGGAGAGAGAGTGTGTGTACTGGGTCTTGAACTCAGGGAGACTTGATCCTCACTTTCAGTCAACCATTTTGCTTATGGCTGGCACTCTATGATTTGAGCTATGCCTCCAGTTCTGGCTTTTTGGTGGTTAAACTGGAGATAAGCATCTCATGAATTTGTTTCTCTATTCTCAGATCCTAACCTCCTGAGTAGTTAAGATTATAGGCATTAGTCACCAGCAATCAATTTAGAATTACCTTCTAAATACTGATACTCAGATATTTGTTTCAGGATCTGTTTCTAATGGGTTCCAAAGAAAGACAATATGTTTTCCAACTATTTATTTAAAATATTTATGTATATTTGTATTCAAGTTATATTCATTTTTTTAAGGTTTTTGTGTTTTTCATGTAATTTTATAGTGTTTATATTTTCTTTGAAATATTTTGAGTATATATAGATAATTATTATCATTGCTTAAATTAAACCTACCATCTGCTTTACAATTCTTTCTAATTATTTATTAAATCTATCTTTTTTTAATTAATAAAAACATTTTCAGTCCTCCGTTATACTATGTGAATTTACACATGTTTAAATTTTTTTAAACTTTTTATTCTTTTGTGCCAGTCCTGAAACTTGATGTCAGAGCCTGGATGCTGTACCTGAGTTCTTATGGCCTAGGTTGGTGATCTCCCAGTTGAGCCACAGCTCTCCACTTTTGGATTTTTTTTTTTTTTTGGTGGTTAATTGGAGATAACAGTCTCATGAGCTTTTCTGCCCAGGCTGGCTTCAAACACGATTCTCAGGTCTTGGCTTCCTGACTAGCTAGGATTGCAGTCATGAGCCACTGATGCCTGTCTTATTATGTGAATTTAAAACTAAAAATTAATTATGAGCACAGATTTAGTTGTATTTACTAGATTTTTATGTCATATTTACATTATTACCTGGTTTAAAAATGTTTTTAAAATTTCTATTGAGATTTTTATTTTTTAATCAAAATGTCACATAAAAATAAATATGTTACATAATTCCCAGACATACTGTTTTCTAGTTATATTTTATTATTTTAAATATATATGTTTTTTTATTGTGAAAATACTTTACAGAGGGGTTACAGTTACATGAGTATGGTAATTAGTATATTTCCTATTGAACATTGTTACCTCCTCCTTTGTTTTTCCCTTACCCCACCTCCCCAGCTCATCCCTCTCCCCCCCAGTTGTAAAGTTTGCTTTCACCATAATGCCTTCTTGTACATCACATTGTTACAATGGGTCATCCTGTATCCTTATTTCAGCATTTTGTTATTTCCCTTCCCCTCCCCAAATTAGAAAAATTTTATATACAAGATATAGGATACCAGAATCAAATACAGTGAAAACAGAGGTTATACCGTGGGGGAAGAACATACAAAATAAACAAAAAAATCACATAGTACATTATAAATATGTTAAAAACAATAGCAAGAAAGAAAAAAACCACTGTGTCCTTATCTTGGGGTTCATTTTGCTTAACATCGTCTTATACAGTCATATGTACATATCTAGCTATATGTTTTTATTTTATTTTTATATGTTTATTGTAACAATACTGTACAGAGAGGTTACAGTTACATGAGCAAGGTAATGAGTACATTTCCTATCAAGCATTGTTACCTCCTCCTTTGTTTTCCCCTACCATCCCTTCCCTCCCACCTCCATAACTACACTCCCCTGACACTGCTTAAATTATAAAGTTCGTTTTTCAACATAGTGTCTTGTGCATCTCATTGCTACAATGGGTCAACCTGCATCCCCATTTAAGCATTTTGTTTTTTCCCTTCCCCTCCCCAAATTAGAAAAGTGTATATACACGATGCAGGGCACCAACATCAAATACAGTGAAAACAGGGGGAGGAACATACAAAGAAACAAAAAAATCACATGGTACATTATAAATACATTAGAAACAATAGCAAGCAAGAAAGAAACCACTTATGTCCCTATCTTGGGGTTCATTTTGCTTAACATCATCTTATATGGTCATCTGTACATATCTAGCTATATTTTATAATAATGATTTCTGATATGACAAGAAAATACAGTGTATTATTTCAATATTACTTTGAAATATTTAGCAACTTCAAATTAGATTTATATCCTTAGATATAAATCTTTTCTTTATTGTAATTATAAATGAGTTTTCATTTTAAATTTCAGTTTTCAGCTTTGTTAGTGTCTATAAATGCAACTGTTTTATGAATTTCTTGTATAATTTTTTCAATCTATTAAAACTTTCTACCTCCTTTATGTTTAAAATGTTTAAAATCTTCAACTAAGGTATATGTATCAAACTTCAACTCTTCATTATTTTAACTTTTACAGTAAGAACTTTTTCATGTTGTCTTCAAGAAAGTAATAGCAATTGATAAGAAAAGTGATGCTACTTTTGTTAACTCATAGATGTGATTGGTGGAATACCAACTTGAGTAATCATGCATGAAACAGTTGTTGAATGATTATGGGGACTTTAGTTAGTAGTGCAATAGGAATGGCAAAGAAGGGTATTGATTTTACATTTATCTAGCAGGCAAAATGATAGAAGTTTGTAAGCAAAAGAAAAAGCAAAAAGTTTCTAATCCAGGCTTCTGCAGTTAGAACCAAGCAGCTGACCTTGACATATGCATCAAAGTTTTGAAAGAACATGGAGAGGAAAAGTAGAGTTAACTATTAGGGTACAAACTCTAGCTGGTAGGTTCAGAAAAAAGAGTGACAGTTATATATTGAAAGAACTGATAAAGAAAATAAGAAGAAATTTGAAAAGGAAAGCAAGTGTTTCTTGAAGGAGGGAATCATCACAGAACGGTTAAAAAAGCATGCCATGAAAAGTAATACTGCATTGTATGACACAGATATTTCTGTGTGTTTGGCAGTATCGGCATGGGTGATGAGAGCTGCCTTGTGGTAAGAAGGTAGACAAGTGCAGATGAGTATATTACTAAAGCTGTGAAGAATCTTGGATAGTAACTGAAGATGAATTTAGAATTGAGTGAAGATTTATTTTTGTCATTATGTTTTTATACGGCTGATATATTTATAGTTAATAATGAGGAAAATAGTAGAAAGGAAAAAATTTAAACCAAAAAGAGGCATTATTGCTCGATGAAGAGACTAGGAATGTGTTTGAGAAGATTAGACCCAAAGGAGGGGGATTAATTAGCTTTAAATGAGAGGTGAGGACCGATTGTGGGTGATTTGTTGGTTTTCTCAAAGGTAGTGGAAGGGGTTTCTGTGTATTGACTTTTATTCTCATTTCAAAATATTTTACTTCAATTTATCTTGAATTTAGCAGTTTGCATTTAAAGATACATAATCTCAAAATTTTCTGTTAATTTTGTATCATTGGTATCTTTAAACTAATTAATTTATGTCTAAAGATGGAATGCTCAAAACCAGACACACATGAGGCTTTAATTGTAACTAGAACAGATTATATATTTAGAGCAGCTCTGCTTTTTCTCTTGCACGTGTGAGGTGTTATATCTCTCAGAACCAGCCTATGACTTTGTTATTTGTTGTTGGAACAAATAGTGAATAGCAGAGATCACTACACAAGAGTAATGAAGTAAAGAATGAAAACAAGGTCCCCAGTACTCATGAACTAGGACCAAAAGGAGCATGGAGTGCATATCTGCTGTGGAGCACATATAAATCATATTGAGCTTGTGGTTTCTTGGAGGGAAGAGTTTCAATTTTTATAAGTATTACACATATTAAGAATTTACATTTGTCTTTTGACCTTGTTTTGTTTCTTAAATGAGAACATTTATTGTACATTCAGTGAGTTACAGTGTTACTAGTTTTGTGCTATCTAGCAGGTGTCAAAGTTAATATTTTTTCTTTTTTACTGTCTTCCTTTGTACTATTAATACTGTTATTTTATTAAGCCCATATATTAAATAAAACATAACAGGAAAATCAAAAGATTTATAAAATAGAATTTGAGGTGTTTGGATGAAAAAGAAAAAACCCTCACAAGAATGATGCCTTCATGTCTACAGATTTCTCATGTTGTGGTCTTGAACTTTAAATACAAGTAAAGGTATCTACCTTGAAACAAAAGTTAGAATGCTGTAAGATATCAAATAAAGATATCTACCTTGAAATAAAAGCTGGAATGCTGTAAGGTTAAGCTGCAGTTAATATAGTGATGAGCCAGAAAAATTAAAGATTTTCTAAATCTTATCCTAAAATATTATATATAATAAATGCTGATATGCAAAATGCAAGCTTTTAGCAGATAGCCAGAAGGAAATGAGTGAATGATTGCAACTTATCTCCAAGACCTCTAAAAAGTGAAAAAAATAAATAACTACTGTGTTTTATAGTGTTCCCCCCTCAAAGCATGCAAAGGGTGTTGTGAACAGTTGCAATAAGATCTAACCCAGAGGTAGATTCAAGGCCAAGAGTAGGAGTGATGAAGGAATCCTCTTGAGGCCAGTACCATGTCATGGAATGCCAATTTGTGCTAGAGGATGAGTCTATGGCCTATTTTTTATCATTAAAAAGGATATTCCAAATGTCAGCTTTGCCAGAAAAGAGGCATTCTTGCACCTGTTCCTAAGGATATCTAGGATTCAGGATAAGGCTGGCATAAATGATTTTTAGAAAGCACATGCTAAAAAAAAAAAAAGAAAGAAAGCACATGCTATTTTAGTTTGATGTCTACCAAACGGTAACATTGAGGAGAAATGAAAAGCTGAAGATGGAGTTGCTGTTCCTCAAGATAAGGGAACAAAATCTTACAAAAAGAGGTATGAGGCACTCACTTAAACTCTGAATGGAGAACATCCCTCTCAGGCTAGGCAGAAGATGAGGAAGAATATTAATTATCATACGCTGATCAGGCTATTTAAAAACCAAAAGGAGAGGGAAATAGCCTATCAGGAAGAAAGCTAGTAAAAGAAGTTCTTCTGGGTCTGAATAGGTAGAGTGAACCTAAGGTAATAATACCATAGATAGCAAACTTTTTACACTTCATCTACAAGGGATGGCAAAATGTCGCAAGACATTTTAAACCCAGAAAAATGCATGAAAACTATGATAATTAACCAAGTAAATTAAAACCAGACCTCCAATGATATAAAAAATAAAACTCTTTAGATCTGAAGTCAAACACTCATTTTTCATTAATTCTGTGCATTATTGGGAAAAAAGGTAACAAATGGAAAGATTTCTTTTATTTCTACTAGGGAAGGAGAGGAGAAGTAGACTGTTTTCCAATTTGCTCTCCACTGTGAACACACATACCACACACATACATATACATACATATACCAAAGATACCCTCTCAAAAAAGAAAAATCTGAAACCAAAACACCCCCAAACTACACCACTACTTCATATTTTTTAGGGGGGGGTCTGGTCATGGGCCTGAACTCTGGGCCTGGCCACTGTCCCTCAGCTCTTCAACTCAAGACTAGTCCTCTACCACTTGAGCCGCAGTGCCACCTCCAGCTTTTTTTCTTTTTGCTTATGTGGTGCTGAGGAATCGAACCCAGGGCCTCAGGCATGCAAGGCAAGCACTCTACCACTGAATCACCTTCCAAGCCTCACCACTACTTCAAATTTTGACCAAAAGTATAGTCCTGGAAGTGCAAAATGCAAAATCAAGTGATAAAAAAATGCTGAATAGGGGCTGGGAAGGTGGCTCAGTGGTAGAGTGCTTGCCTTGCATGCTTGAGGCCCTGGGTTCCATTCCTCAGCACCACATAAGCAAAAAGAAAAAAGCTGGAAGTGGCACTGCGGCTCAAGTGGTAGAGCGCTAGCCTTGAGCTGAAGAGCTGAGGGACAGTGCCCAGGCCCAGAGTTCAGGCCCCACAACCAGACCCCCCTCAAAAAATGCTGAATAAACAGCATTGTTAATATACAAAATATTTATATTACTGTACTAGTGATGTAATGCTCTCCATGTCTGTGAAACTTTGGAACCACATAGCTGATTTGTTAAATCTAGTCCATTCCAGCTTCCAAAAGCCAGAAAAGATTTTAGTTTCCTTCATTCTTTGATGATTCATCAAAATTTTCTACAAGATCTGGAACATCATCATCCTCTTCATTGATGTCTTCTGGTTTTGGTGCTTTGCTATTCAACACTTGCTGTGGGAACTGTTCTGCTAACTTTCTGAGACTTGTTAAGCTGTCAGCCCCGGAGCTGACTTAATATTCCAGGAAGCATTTTTGTGATTAGTTTGGCTTCTGCATGACCAGTAATTGCAAAGGTGTTAGACAAGAGGGAAGCTTGGCCTTTGACGTTGTTGAAATGAATAACCATCCCATCATCTTTAATCATGTTCACCTCTTCAATACCAGTTATATTATTCACAGCCAGTTTTTTTTTTTAAGAGAACTCTGAAGCTTTTTGTCATCAGCCGTAGCTGTCCTATGTACCACCTTAATCTTTCTGTGAGCGGTACCCTTGCCCCCTATACGGACCTGAAGTTTGGCTAACTTTTCTTGATTCATGCTGTTGACAAATTCGAGACAGAGAAAGGTAGTGGTGGGAGCTGCGGCAGCGGCGGGAAAATAAACACTTTTTATAATAAAAATTACATTTATCAAGCCCCTGAAGCTTGATAAATGTAATTTCTGGAGGAACTAGAAACCAGGGCTTGCTCCCTGTAAGATGCAATCTGACATTTTCCTGAGTCCGTTTTAGCCCCAACAAAGCATCTTGCTGCAAGTCAGGGTAAAGTTTGCAGACTTGGAATGTGTCTGTGCCAGATGCTGTGTTGCTATCCTTGAGCCCTATTTTCTGAGAGCTAGCTCTACTTTCTGTAATGAGAACATTTCAAAAAATTAATAATAGAAGAGTGCTTCCTTTTAAAGTTGAGCTATATCATAAAAAAAAAACCAAAACACTGCCACTACCTCTAAATTCTGTGGCAATGGATCATGTGTTTTAAACCGGGTTTTGGCACATACTGAATTATAGATATCAAATGGAGTTCTTTTTCTCCTTCGTGAAATACTGTATTATTTGTTATTCATGAGTTCTTATTTTCTTAGAAGATGGCTTGATGAAATTTGTGGGTGATGTGCATCCTATCAGTGTCCCAAGGTCGTTAACATTTCCTCTATTCAAGTGATTTCTTTTGCTATAATAAACTTGCAAGTGGTTGTGGGGAAGAAGACACTGCATGTTAATCTTAATTGATGTATTTTACTCCCAAGTTCTGCAAAAACTCATTCCTAAATTGATAGATACAACATTTTCCAGTAGTGCTTTACAAGCTAAGAAGAACTTAAGAAAACCAAACACATAAACCACTAAATAAAAGCTGCATTTTTTTTAATCTACAAGATTTGCTTACTGCTTCATCTAGCCAGTGTCAAGTTTTTCTTCTTTATGCTTCTATGGTGTTGCCATCTGCTTTTTCTCTGGAAAGTCACTGCAGCAGGAGACTTTCTGGAATTATATGAGTCTTTAATCACAGTGAGGCAGAACTATTATTTGCCACCAAAGGGAGAAAAGTGACAAGCAGTGTGGATTTCCATAGAAACCCCTTACTTTCTGTGTCTATGTTTGCTTGATTTGGTGTGGAACTATGCATTTGCCTAGGTATTTGTGTATTGAGCCTCCTAATACTTACCAGAGACACAAGGGTTTGCTGTTTTCAGGAAATTCAGACTGAGAAGAAATACCCATGTGTCCTGGAATCAAGGTTTGTCTTCTAACATCTGAGTTGGTGAATTCTACATGGGGAAGGGTGAGTTGTTTTGTTAATTAATTAAAATTTTTATTGGTACCAGTACTAAGGCTTGAACTCAGGCCTAGCACTCACCTTTAAATTTTTGCTCAAGGCTAGCACTCTACCACTTGAGCCACACCTCTACGGTGAGCTTTGTGTTGGTTTATTGGAGATAAGTCTCTTAGATTTGTCTGCTCAGGCTGACAGCAAACCTTGATCCTTTGGTCTCAGCCTCCTGAGCAGATAGGATTATAGGAGTGAACCACTGGCACCTGGTTTCTGAGTTTTGTTGTTTCAACTTGAACTGTTGTAGGATTTCTTTAAATATATTTCTAATATGTGTGAATATATATATAAAATTTCATATTTTTGGTGGCATGGTGGTACTGTGGTTGGAACTTAGGGCTTTGCATTTGCAAGGCAGGTACTCTACCTCTTAAGCCATACCTCCAGACCTTTCTCTTTTAATGACTTTTGGAACAGTGTTTCACAGTTTAGCCTGAGTTATCCTGGACCAAAATCTCATTATATATGTTTCCCATGTAGCTTGGATAACAGGTTCTCTCCCCTGCATCCAGCTTTTATTGATTGAAATGTAGTCTTGCAAACTTTTTGCCCTTGTGTGTAATCTTTCCAATATTCACCTCCTAAGCAGATGGGATTATATATATGAATCATAGCACTGAGCTTCATATATACATCTTTTTTTCCAGTAGTGGGGCTTGAACTCAGGGCCTAGGCGCTGTCCCTGAGACTCTTTGTAATCAAGACAGGTGCAAGACCACTTGAGCCACAGTGCAACTTCCGCGTTTTTTCTGAATAGTTTATTGGAAATAAGAGTCTCTCAGACTTTCTGCCTGGGCTGGCTTGGAACTGCAATTCTCAGATCTCAGCCTCCTGAATAGCTAGGATTACAGGCATGAGCCACTGGTGTTGGGGGGTAGGGACAGGGAGGAAATATATATATATATATATAATTATATTTGCATTTTTACCTTTTCTTTTTACTCCAAATTAGTTTGTTTTCAAAATCATGTATCTATCTATCTATCTATCTATCTATCTATCTATCTATCTATCTATCTATCTATCTACACATACACACACACACACACACACATCATTTCATTTATTTGAAATTTTAGATCCAGCAGACTAATCCATGTAACAGACTACTGCTTGGGACCAAGAAGAATAGAAAAATACAAGTCTTGGAACAATGATAATAGATTTTAAATCATTCATACACTAGGATTGGCTTTCATTTTATGGCCTTCAGGGTTACCCTGTTTCCACTTGTTCTCTGTGAAGCTTGTCTGCTTGAGGTCTCCTGGCTCTGCCAGTTGATAGCAGTGTGGCTTTAGCTGTCTTCACATAATCATGTCTTTTAAAAAGGAGATAGTAGCAGAATTAGTGTTTGTGCTGCACTTAAATCAGAGTCTGGTATATATGTAAACAGTAAACATTAACTGTTAGTTATTTTGTGTGCCTTATCAGCTATTATATCATATACTCTTACTTAGCATATTTGGTGATCCACTTTTCAAGTATATAAGCAATTATAACCATAACTTAAGGAAAGGAAACAACTTGTAAAGGTAAATATTTTAAAATTAAAACATGATCACTGGTAGCTTTAAAAAAAAGGAAAAATAGAGTGGGCCATCGAGAGTATGAGAAAATAGTCATTAAACTTAAGTACCTCTAGAAAGTATTAGTGCATTTCAACATAATTCAGTACTTATTGTTCAAAGTAATGCTTCTGACTTGTGAAGAAAAATATTAAATTTTGTGTACAGTGTTGAGTTCAAAGAGTCCAGAAATTGGTTTATATTTTAGGAAGATTCTATAATCAAACATAAAGAAAAAATATGGTATTTAAAGTACATTTCTTAAAGATTTTGAATTATATGAAATTTATTGTATTTGCATTTTGCCTTTTCTTTTTACCCCAAATTAGTTTGTCTTCAAAATCATGTGTAAATATTATTTCTTAGGCACAAATATTACTCTTGTTAAATGCCAAACAAGACTTCCCTGTACATCTCTTACTTCAGTCATTTCACTGCTAGAAAATATGACTGTATAAAAATATTCAGGACTGTCGAGCTGTCCAGGTTTTACTCTGCAATTATAGTTAACCAGGAGTTAGAAACTGTGACATGTGAGATGAAATTGTATGTCAGCTAACTATAGTATGACCTGCAACATATACAACATACAGGTCATTAAGAATGAAAGGCCATTTTATACTAAAACATCATTAAAACCACATGGCATAACACTTAAATCTTAACTTTAACAGTTTAGTAATGTTAACCATATTCCCAATATTGTATAACAGATCCCTGGATAGTTTTTGTCTTGCAAAATCAATACTATTAACTATTCAATGACTCCTTGGTCATTGGTAATTGCCATTTTACTTTCAATTTCTATGAGTTTCTACAATTAACTACATATAAGTGAAATCATACAGCGTTTTCTGCCTGTCTGGCTTCAAACCACAGTCCTCAGGTCTCAGCCTCTTTAGCTAGGATTAAAAGTATGAGTCACTGGTACTCGCCTCACCCTGCTCTTTATTTTTTCCAATAATGTTTTACTGTTTGGCCCTACTTTCCTAGACTACAATCCTCTTATTTATGCTTCTCATGTAGTTGGGATAACGGCCTCAAGAAAAGCTAGTATGGCATGCATAAGCCAGCAAACTTGGCTAGAGCAATTTTTACAAACAAACTAGATATATTAATTTCCTGATTCTGAAAATGTGTTCATTTGTTTGGGAAGTAACGGGTTGTAGAGGTAGGTGGTAGATGGAACAAGAAAGTATGGCATGTACAAATTTACATTCCTTAACACAAAACAAGTCAACACCCATTTTACACTCCATGTCATGTCAATGTGAGCATAGCACATTGAGTTTTATGAAGGCTTCAGGGTAATGAAGGTAGAGTGAATATAGCAGAAAATTCCACTGTTGTTGATTTTCACTAACTGAAAGCTTTTCTTCATTTTCCTTGATATTAAGAGAACTTAATAATAAAACAAAAAGATTGAGGTAACTAGTAATTCATGTTGCTGTGTTTTCCATAATAAAATTAGTAAACATTTTTTCTAATATTCAAGGGACTTTTGGGGGGACAATATTTATCTAATCAACTAGTTATATCTTCAGTTTCATTTCAGCTCTAAAGATAGCTTAATAACAGCGAGATAGTTTTATTTCAATAAACTTTCAGACTTTCTCTCAAGCATTTACAATTCTCATCTGAGTCATTCTAGCAGTGTTGAGTCATATCATCAGGAAACTAGCGCTATTTAAATGAATAACATTAACCTCCAAATTCCAGTGCAGGAATTGCTAGGGGAAGAGAAATATCAAAATGCTGAAATAAGGATACGGGATGACCCATTATAACAATGAGATGTACAAGACAGTATGTTGAAAACGAAGTTTACAACTTTGGGGTAAGGTTGGGGAGAGGAGGGAGGAGCTGGAGAATGGAGAGGAAAGGGATGGTAGGGGAAAAATAAAGGAGGGTTTAACATGCTTGATAGGAAATGGACTCATTACCTTGCTCATGGAACTGTAACCCCTCTATGCAGTGTGTGTGTGTGTGTGTGTGTGTGTGTGTGTGTGTGTGTGTGTGTGTGTGTGTGTACAAAAAAAAGATTCAATTTACCTGGATAAATCTTTGCTGGGTGTAACTCAAAACAAATTCCACGGATTATGGTTGTAGTATCAAAGGCTACTCAAATAATAAAATCCTACTAACTTGCTATTTTTAGCATCCTTTCACTCTTCATTTCCATCTAACTTACTGGCATTTGAATATCCTCATCCTATCCAGTTACACCTAGGTTTTCTGGAAAGCCTGCTTGGAGGTTCTGGTGGAGAAACACAGGTATTGATGTGTCTTGTGATGGAGCTATGGTCATCTTCTTTTGGAAGCCACCCTATATAAACTAACAAGCAGTTTCAGGATGGAGTAGTGAGGGAGGAAGGCAAGGAAGGGATGCTTACTCAGTCATACTACTCAGATGAATGAACCATGGTACTTAGTGGAGTGACTAGTGTGGTAGCTAGATTACTTTCAGGGAAACTGGAGGGAGTACTTGTGTTGAACTCAGGGCTTTGCCCTTGCCAAAAAAGTGCTTTTCTACTTTGAGTCATGCCCTTAGACATTTTTTGTTTTAGTTATTTTTCAAATAACTAAAACTTTTTAAATTTTTCTGAGGGTAGCCTCAAACTGCAACTCTCCTGCTTTCTTTTTCTTCTTATTTTTTTATTATGAAAATACTGTACAGAGAGTTTACAATTACATGGGCAAGATAATGAGTACATTTCTTATCAAGCATTGTAGCCTCCTCCTTTGTTTCCCCTTCCCATCCCTTCCCATCCTCCCCCCCTCAATCCTCCCTGCTCCCCCCCACCAAAGTTGTAAAGTTCGTTTTCGACATAACGACTTGTATGTCTCATTGTTGCAATGGGTCCGCCTGTCTCCCTATTTAGACGATTTGTTTTTCCCCTTCCCCTCCACAAATTATACTGACATCAAATACAGGGGTTATACTGTGGGGGAGGGACATACAAAGCAACAAAGAAATAATTTTATAAATGTGTTAGAAACAATCACATGAAAGAAAAAAAACACTTGAATACATATCTTAGGGTTCCTTTCCCTAACATCACCTTATCTGACCTTTTCTGCTTGACTCAGACATATACTAGATATTGCAAATAAGGGAAACCATGGGACCTGTGTTTCTTTGGGCCTGGCTTACTTCACTTAATATAATTATTTCCAAGTCTTTCCATTTCCTAACAACTCTCCTGCTTTCACACCTTGAGTAGAGTATTACAGGCTTGTGCCAAAGCTATCGTATCTTTGGTCTCATTTTCTTCACTGTAGGCATTCCCTTAGTGATTTAATCTTATTTGATTATAGATTTATCTATCATTTTTATTCAGTGACTTCCAAATTATATAACCTGGACATTTCTCCTAAACTTTGTACTAGACAAGTTTTGTCTAGTACAAATTTATATATATATATATATATATATATATATATAGCCTTATTACTTGATTACTAGATAATATAGCCTTATTACTTGATTACTAGATTAAACTTCAAATAGATACTTCCACACTTACCCTTTGCAAAATGACACTTTCAGTCATTTCCTATAATTCACTCGACTTCCAGCTTTTCCCAAGTAAGTGGGTGGCAACTCCATCCTAGGATAGCTCAGCCCAAATTTTTTAAAGTTAATGTTTTTTCTCTTCCTCTCATATACTGTATTGAACCATTCCAGGGCATCTCCATGGCTCTACTTTCTTCAACCTACATTTGAGGATGGTTGAATGAGTTTGCTACAAATTGGAAAAATAAGGCTCAGAGAAGTTAAGAAAACAAACACAAATTCACAGTGGTAAAGTGATAAAGTCAGAATTCAAATCTATTAACTATAATATGTTCTTTCACAATACTAATACTTATACAATATGAATATTTAATTTACCTGATTTACACAGTTCAGAGATATGATTTAACCTAACATATAACTGGATATTTATAAACAATATTTTTTGTTTGTTTTGTTTTTGTCAGTCATGGGGCTTGATTTCTAGGCCAGGGTGCTGTCCCTCAGCGCTTCAGCTCAAGGTGAGTGCTCTACTACTTGAGCCACAGTGCCACTTCCAGTTTTCTGAGTAGCTTATTGGAGATAGGAGTCTCATGGACCTTCCTGCCCAGGCTGGCTTTGAACTGGGATCCTCAGATCTCAGCCTCCTGAGTAGCCAGGATTACAGGCATGAGCCACTGGTGCCAGGCCAACAATTTTCTTTTTCTTTTTCTTTTTTTTGGGGGGTCCGTCGTGGGGCCTGAACTCTGGGCCTGGGCACTATCCCTCAGCTCTTCAGCTCAAGGCTAGTGCTCTACCACCTGAGCCACAGTGCCACTTCTGGCTTTTTTTCTTTTTGCTTATGTGGTGCTGAGGAATCAAACCCAGGGCCTCATGCATGCAAGGCAAGCGCTCTACCACTGAGCCACCTTCCAAGCCCACAATTTTCTTTTTTTAAGCACATTTTAAAATTATTGTCAAGGTTGTTATACAGAGGGGTTACAGTTACATATGTAAGGTAATAAGTACATTTCTTGTCAAACTTGTTTCCTCTTCCCTCATTTTTCCCCTGTTTTCCCTATCCCCAACCCCCTCCCCACAAGTTGTACAGATTAACACCTAAACAAAGTGTTTTATCTATTAAGTCTATAGGAACTCATTGTGCCCTTAGAATTTATTTTGTAAATATTTATTAATTCACTTGAATTGTATAATATAAATATACCATCTTATTTTGCTTTTCATCAAGAACTATTTTTAAAAACCAGGTGCCAGTGGCTCACACCTGTAATCCTAGCTACTCAGGAGGCTTGAGATCTAAGGATCGCAGTTCAAAGCCAGCCTGGGCAAGAAAGCCTGTAAACCGCTCAGAAAACTGGAAGCGGCGCTGTGGCTCAAGTGGTAGAGTGCTAGCCTTGGGCTGAAGAGCTGAGGGATAGTAGTGCCCAGACCCAGAGTTCAAGCCCTACAACTGACAAAAAAAAGAACTATAATTGTAAGGCATAATTGGATATAAATGTGTGAAAATGTGTGAAAAAAATTGCATTAGCAAAAGGTCCTTTCCAAAGATCCTTTTCAAAGATTTCTTGCTATGTCTTTAACTTTAGAAAATGTATTAGCTTTCAGGGCCTTATTTTCTGTTTGTTGGCATTTCATATATGAAGTATTAAGCTTGCTGACAACCATTTAAGCTTAACTAAGTGCAGAACTATTGTTTAAATTCTTTAGAATTTTCTCTCAAAGGTCTATGAGGTCATTGTATAGCTTTATGCCTCCTAGATCCCAAATTCTTTAAGATTAGAGCGGATAAAGGGCAAAGAGATGGGGCTTGGGTAGAGACAATAGAAAATAATTTGTGTTGACTAGATTTTTGAAACACCTGTTTTACTTAATATAGTACTCATAATTTAACTGATGTTATTTCTTGCTTATATATTGAATGAGGCAAAAATGAAGAATAATAAACCGAATTTTACTTGGGTTGGTGATTTTGTTAAAGAAGACAAGATTACATTTTCCTAGATATGTCTGTTGTCTATTGGTGTGAAATAATTACAAATCTTGCCAAGACATTTCTTTTATGCATATGTAAAAGAGTTTTCTTTTTTCTTTTTTTGTCATGGGGCTTGAACTCTGGGCCTGAATGCTGTCCTTCAGCTCTTCTGCTCAAGGCTTGAGCTTTGCCACTTGAACACTGTGCCACTAAGGTTTTCTGGGTGGTTTATTGGAAATAAGAGTCTCACAGACTTTCCTGCCCAGGCTGGCTTTGAACCGCGATCCTCAGATCTCAGCCTCCTGAATAGCTAGGATTACAGGCATGAGTTACTCGTACCTGGCTTAGGGTTTTCTATGAAAAAAAATTTAAGTACAGAGACTTTGGGATTATTTATTTGTATTTTTCTCTGCTATATTTGCATGTAAAATGATTTGTTTTTATTCCAAGGATGAGTATTTAATTCAGAAGAGCAATTTCTGTAACTTAACTTCCATGTGTCTGTTTATCTACTACCTATGTGCCTTTGCTTTGGCAGAAATACTTTGTAAGGAATGACTTCTATAATATGACTTTATAAATATTTCTTAAGGCAACAGGATGATCTGTAGAGCATATCAAAAAAACAAACAATGTCTAGTAATTACCCTCTGGCAACTGAATGAGTTAAAGGTAGATAGCAACTGCAGCTATAATGACATATATTTAGAAAGCAAGCTGAAATTGTTACTTCTGTTAGCAAACAAACCTAAAATAAAAGTTTAGAAAAGAGACATTTTATTTCTGGAAAATGTGTTAGTTTTGTTAACATTTTCAGTGATGGATATGTGTGAATTTTCACTGTGAAATAAACTATGATCGACGATGACTATATTGTTGTGTTTTCTTTTTCCTAGTGTATGCCAATTAAAGGCCTCGGATTTGTACTTGGAGCCTATCAGTGCATTTGCAAAGCAGGCTTCTACCATCCTCGAGTCTTCTCAGTGAACAACTTTCAGAGTAAGTGCTTTCAAATTCTATGCATGGATGACCTATATCCTTGATACTTAAATTCTCTTAAACCATCTCAGAGTTCTATTATTAATCCTCATTTATCTGTCATTCTTTGATCATTTAAGGAATTTGAATTTTCTTTTGTCATAGTAGTGCTCTGGACTACCACAAAAATATATGCCTGTTTTGGGTGTATTTTACTTTTAAAAATGTATGTATTAGGTAAGAGAATTTGGGATTATTATTTGATAATTACTGCAAACAATTCCTACAATTAATTTTGCCAGTTTTTCATTTCATTTATTTATCAATGGGTGCATCTGTTAGTTTTCCAAATTTTGTGAAAATCTACACACAGTGAGCAGCTTAAAGTCACATAAACTTACTGTCATACAGTTTCCATCGTTGAGGTTGTGAGTCATGTCCTAGCCAAGTCCTCTATGCTAGGTCTCCAAGTGAAACTCAAGTATCATCTGATGTGATCTCTTAGGGCTGAAGGTACTTTTGAGGAATCTACCAGATTATTGGAAGTACTCAATTTCTTGCTGAAATTTGAGGCCTGAGGTCCTCATTTTTCATGCGAGATGTCTTCCTGGGGTTATTCTAGCCACCAGACCCTTTTACAATGTAGACACATACTTCTTAAGAACCAAGCTGCCAGAGGAACCTCCCAGCCTGCTAACATAGTCATGAATAACAAAGTGTAACAATGAAAATGGCTATCCTGCTATTTTGCCATGTAATGTCATCTAACCAAAGGAGAGAATAGTCCATCATATTTACATGTTCATCCACACTCCAGGTGAGAAGTTATACAGTATTTATACTCCAAAAGTGAAAATGAGTCATCAAGTTACCTTATTCTTATTCCAGAAAAATGTTATAATGTAAATATTGATGGTTCTTCCTCTTGAGAATGCAGTATTCTGTATGTAATAGCTTGTAGCAAGCAACCAGGAGTGTAATGGTTAAAAATGGTGGTTTAGGGCTTGAGGTATCATTTAAGTAGTAGAACATTTGCTTAATAAGCATGAGGCCCTGAGTTCACAGACCAATCCTAGATTAAAAACAGAGCTGAGTTTTTATCAGTTTTGGGGTTGCTAAAACTGAAGTAAATATTTTTATATAGATAGCCATTAATCTTTGTTAGTCCCATTATTGGTTTTATTGTAATACTTCTTATTGTAATAGTTCAAGTATACTTTAAGGCACATACCAGAATCGATGGGAAGTTATAAGTTTATTGATAGAATTTTTTGAATATTTTAGAAAGCATTATTTTTGATCTTGAGACTACACTGAACTTTGTATTGAACAAGTTTCTGGAGCTGTGGAATTTTTTTTCTATCTTCAATCATGTGTTTTAGAGTTTAGCTTTTGCTCTGAGTAATAGCTGTAGGCAAGATTTTAAATGTCCTCCCAGATTTGTCTTCCAGATATATTTCAAAATCCATTCTCCTTAAGTAGGAGGGAGGCCTGTCAATACAAATGGTTAGTTGCTCCCTTGTTGAGGGATATTTTAGTCCATTTAAGTATACTGAAGTCGAATAAGGTTCATCACAAATGAAGAAATGGAGGAAGAAAAGGAAAGAGACAGACAGAGACAGAGAGACAGGGAATCAGAGACAAATGATTGAAAGATTCCTGTCTTTGGTTTGAAGAAGCAAGCTACCTTACTGTGGGAAGGCCATGGGGTTACAGACTTCATCACAGTAAACTCCACTTACAGTTAGTATGAAAACAGGGACCTTAGCCTCACAATTGCAAGGAAGTAAATGCTTCTAACAACTGCAGTGGACTTGGAAGAGGACCAAGAACTCCCAATGAGAATTATGATGACTGAAATCTTGATCCCAGAAAGTGAGACCATCATTGGAGAACACAGTTAAACTATACCTAACTTGGAATCAATAGAAACTAGAAAATAACAAGTAGATGATTTAAACTCCTAAAATTTGGAAATTTATTACACAGATGTAGAAAAAAACACAATAGCAGTGACGATGATCTATTCATGATAGTATTGCTTTTCTGTATATCAAACCATGACAATGACAAAGCTATTCTGACATTCTTCACGGTTAGGGGCCAGACAAAAACATATGATTCATAACACTGAAGGATTAAGGGAATAAGTTTTAGCTTCTGTTCTGTGAAGGTATTTTGTATCTGGTTTACCCACATTTGTTCTCAGCTCCCACTATGTGACTGAAATAAAATATCTAAATATTGTAGAACTAGAGAATGACTATGCCATTTGCTTGTAACACCACTATGAGAAACTGGTTAACCTTTAACAAGCTATCTTTATTTAATTTGCACATTCCTACTCTCTTCCTTATTTTAAAAGGCAATGGGTTTAAAAAAACTGGACATACTCTAAGAAAAGTCTGCTTGTTTGCTTTTTATGTTTTTGTTTTTCCTTTTTATTGTTTGTAAGTCTAACTCCCATGCTGTACACATTACAGCCACAGAAGAGAGATCATAGTTTTCAGAATAAACAAAAAGATCTATAATTGGGATATATCTTTGACCTCAGCATGTACTTAACCATAGCTGACCTTCCTTAGTGACAGAGCAGAAAGGTACATATTGCTATAATCTGAAGAAAGTAAGTACGTGATTACAAATCTATTTTTCCTGATCACCTTGTCAGGTAGCATGAAAATCCAACATAAATCACTTCTTGTCCTAAAGAAAAAGTACAACAACCTGACTGAGAATATGACCTATAGTATATCAGGTTTATCAGCCAAGGACTATACCAAAATTTTTATACTTCTTGTTTATTTCTAGGATATATCACATATCTCTGATGTAGATATGTTGTCATTTAATGATATCATCCAGAAAAATTACATTGTTATTTCTATATGCTCTTGAGGAGGCATACATAACATAAGAAATGACTGCATGTAGCCCTGAAGCAAAAGGTGAGAAAGCTAAGTGCTGTGGCTAATGCCTATAATCCCAGCTCTGCAGGAGGTAGGAAAAGGGATGAACTTGGCTCAAAGCCAGCCTATGCAACAAATAAAACCTTATCTCAACAAACAAGCCAGAAATAATATTTATTTATTTTGTTGGTTGTGGGGCCTGAACTCTGGGCCTGAGTGCTGTCCCTCAGCTCTTCAGCTCAAGGCTAGCACTCTACCACTTGAGCTACAGCACCACTTCCAGCTTTTTCTGCTTATGTGGTGCTGAGCAATTGAACCCAGGGCCTCCTGTATGCAAGGCAAGCACTCTATCACTGAGGCACCTCCTCATCCCTGATATTGCATATTTCTGATCCTAGATGTTCTGGAAGTGTTAATAAGAGGATTATAGTTCAGGCCATTCCTGGAAAAAAACTTTGAGATCATCTCTGAAAATAAAGAAAATATAGTTGGCAGTGTGGCTTAAATGGGACTGTTCCTGTCTATCAGGTTCAAGGCCCTGAGTTCAATCTTAGTACTGGGGAACAAAAGCATTAGAGACTGAAAATATGAGATAACAAGAAAACTGCCAAATTCCATGGCATATAGTAAGGACTTAATGGGTGCAGTTAAATAAATGAACACACACACACATACACATACATATACAAGCATATACGAGTATCAAGTGTTAATGATATTCATAGAGCTAATCCTTAAGCCCCTCTTCCCATATTTCAAATATTTTATTACTTTAAGTACTTTAATTAGACATTTTGAAGAATGACTTCTCCATGTATTGGGAGGATGCTCTGGCAGCACTGAGAATGCCAATGGGAAGGAAGAGCCCAGGGGGTTAAGAGGCCCCAGGAAGGAATATGGTTCCCTTGCTTACTAGGGAGAATGGGATATAGGAACTGCAAAAACATCCTAAAGATAAAATTCACCTATTCATAATGCAAGTCTGTAAAAACACTCCAGTTTCTCCATTTCTCTTGTAGTTTTGTATCCACTTTGGAAAGAATAACTAGGCCTTGATGCTGACCTCTTAGAGAAAATGAAAATATGGAGGTTGAAATAGTTCATTAAAATGTGAAGTGATTTTTTAAAAATCCTAACTTAGTTCTAGGCCCATAGTAAACAAAAGGCCTGTAAAGACTAACAGGTATATATTCAAATGACAGGATTTGAAATTGTGCTGACAGCACAGAGACCTTCCCAGCATCAGTCTTGACATCTGTGTATCTATGTGAGCTGATAGGATCTGACACCTAAAGAGCAGCCGGATCTCAGGATAACTAAGTGCTGATGTGTAGCTGCCTATCAGATCCAGGATGTTCACTTCCAGGGTAATGAAATACAGGCTGGTAACAATCTCATCATCTTCCTCAATTTTACCTTTCTTAGGATGGATTCTGTCTTCAGTGAAAACTCTTCTTTTTTATTGGACATACTATCAGTCTTTTTTTTTCAAAGAGTTTGTTTTATTGTTGAGGTGTTATACAGAGGGTTACAGTTACATAAGTAAGGCAATAAGTATATTTCTTGTCAAACTTGTTATCCCTTCCCTCATTTTTCTCCTACTCTCCCTCCTCTCACCCCTATCCCCAAGTTGTACAGATCGTTTCCAACATATTGTCTTATGTATATTGCCGTTGCATTGGTTCCCACCTTGTCCCTTGTCTCACCATTCTGTGTTCCCCCTCCCTTCCCTAATTCAAATAAATGAATATACAATACCAGGGTACCAGAATCAAATACAGTGACAACAGGGGATATACCATAGGGGGAAGAACATACAAAGGAAACAAATCTTTTAGTCTTGTTTCTTTTGCTTTTTGGATTCACTTCAGTTTGTCTATTATTTTCAGATAAATGCCAATTAGCAAATAATCCCTAGCTAAAAGAAATAATTTCTACATGGCAAACTGTAGTGTATTTTTGTGAGAGGAGTATGGCAGTGGAAAGAGGCAAAATATAGAATTCTTAAAGCAGTGTAGCTTGGGAAGAATGAGGATATTCCTTGAAAGAGGTAGAAGATAAGGATGCTGAGCTAACCTGTATTAGGGCTGATCCTTTTTCTTTTGGGAGTGGAGGTGGGGAGGGGGCGGTTCCACCCTTTCTCTTCCTCTTTGATTCCATGCCTGGAGACTGGAGATGTTTGGCTTTCTTCGGACAATACATTAGATAAAAACATTGCACCACTATTAAATTTTCCAATATTGACTGTTATAAGTGGTTTAGATGAGGTTAACCTTTCCTAGGACTCACAAACTGAAGTGTATATGGATGAGGAGACACAGTATCTTCAAACTATTGTCAAATGGCTCAGAGAAAAAATAGTATGTATACAAAATTGTAAACATTTATCAAGAGACTATGAATGACAATTATAGCAAGAAATGTAGGTAAGGATATATGACATTTCTGTGTAACACTCCAAAGTTTTGCTGTAAAATTTAATTTATTTCAAAATTAAGACCTTGGAAAAGTATCCTATTACAAAAATTACTATCTTTTAATTCAGAGGACTGAAATTTTTCAGTAAATGTGAAGCAAACTAAAAAAATTAACAAAGTAAATTCATAGTTATCTTAGGTTTCAGTAATTAAGATCTAAGTTAAATAATTTAATATTTAAAATATTCACTATTTGGAATTAAGTAAATATTTGAAATAACATACTATTTAATATGTTAAATTAATATAAATATATTTACCATAATTTGATATTTAAATATTCAGTATTTGAAATGTTAAGTAGATTTTTTCTTACATGATACAATGTGTTTATTAAAGAAACATAAAAATGGGTAGAATTGTAGAAATTGAAATGGCATTCTAAAGTTTATTATTTACTTAATAATTTCCACTTTGTACTCTCTACATCAATGTCTGTATAGGATCTTTCTAAAAACTTCAGTATTGTTGGGCATCAGGCACATGCCTGTAATCCTAGTTACTCAGGAGGCTGAGATCTGACCATTGTGGTCATCCCAGGCAGGAAAGTCTATGAGATGCTTATCTCTAAGTAGCCACCCATAAAATCCAGAAATAGAGCTGTGGCTCAAGTGGTAGACCACTAGCTATAAGCAAAAATGCTCAGGGATAGCACCCAGGCCCTGAGTTTAAGCCCTAGGACTGGCACTCACATGCATAAACTTTTATATGTGTTTCCTTGAATATAATTTTAATGTTTTCAGAGAATTCCATTGAATAAATGGAATTTATTAATTCCTCTAAGGGTCACAATCTAACTGGTTTCTATAAATATAAATTTATACTCATTAAAAAATATCTAGTGATTTCATATTCTTCTGTTTTCAAGGTAAAAAAGTGAAGCTAAGTATGTAGGTAACCACACTGCTCACAAATAATTATAATTTATTTTGGCAGGCTTCTGTTTAAATGTTTTAGGTTGCTCAAAAATTATAGAAATGCTCTTGTAATATTTTCCTAAGATCCTTCTCTATATTCATGTTCAAGGTAGCATACTTAATACCTATTTATGGAACTAAAAAGCTCTTATTGCCAAAATAATAACTGTTTATTTGTCATTTGTCTTCTGGAAATATTTTGGTTTTTTTTGTTGTTGTTTTAAATAAGTTTTTTATTGTGAAAATACAGTACAGAGGGGTTACAGTTACATGAGCAAGGTAATGAGTACACTTCTTATCAAGCATTGTTGCCTCCTCCTTGGTTTCCCCTACCATCCCTTTGCTCCCATCTCCACAACTGCACCCCCCCCCACCTAAATTGTAAAGTTTGTTTTTCAATTGTTTTAAACAATTTTTCCCTTCACCTCCCCAAATTATACCAACATCAAATACGGTGAAAACAGGGGTTATACCGTGGAAGAGGGACATACAAAGCAACAAAAAAATCATGTGGTACCTTATAAATACGTTAGAAACAATAGCAAGAAAGAAAATACCACTTGTGTCCCTATCTTGGGGTTCATTTCACTTAGCATAATCTTTTTTTTTAATTGTGAAAATGCCATACAGAATGTTACAATTACATGGGCAAGATAATAAATACATTTCTTATCAAGCATTGTTGCTTCCTCCTTTGTTTCCCCTTCCCATCCCTTCCTGTCTCTTTCCCCCTTTCCCCCTATCCCCTACCACCTCTGGGCCAGAGTTGTAAAGTTCGTTTTTCGACACAACAACTTGTACATGTCATTGTTGCAATGGGTCCACCTGAATCCCTATTTAAATGACTTGTTTTTTCCCTTCCCCTCCTCAAATTATACCAACATCAAATACAGTGAGAGCAGGGGTTATACTGTGGGGGAGGGCCATACAAAGCAACAAAGAAATCATCTTATAAATATGTTAGAAACAATCGCATGAAAGAAAAAACGTTTGATTACTTATCTTGGGGTTCATTTCACCTAACATCAACTTATCTGACCTTTTCTGCTTGTCTCATACATATACTAACTATTGCAAATAAGGGAAACCATGGGACCTATGTTTCTTTGGTGCCCGGCTTACTTCACTTAATATAATTTTTTCCAAGTCTTTTCTGGAAGTATTTGTTTTATCTAAAAATTCCATGTACTCTCTTCAAGTCTTCAAGCTTTAGCAAGGCAGATTGGCACTCCTGCATGAAGGAACTGATATATACATGTCAGATGATCACCCAGCATGGTTTCTACACATAGTTGCCCATATTTACAAAATCATTTATACTTACCTTCTATTCTTAGTATATTTTTCTAATTTCTAGCATCTTGAAAATTACCATTTTGAATGAATAACCCCAAGTAGGTTTGAAAATGTTTTCAACTAAATATTTGTATTGCATATGAGTTCATTATTTTGAGAGAGTACCTTCATCATTAATAATTGTTTGCCAAGTATTCAATATGTCTTAAACATTGTTTTTGGTGCTGAGATACACAAATAATGCCACCTGTCCTCAAGGAATGTAAAATATTAAATAATCCTAAGCTTATGTGACATCCAATAGGTTAAAAAGGTCATTATTATTATATAGTAGTTGTATGATTTGTATGACCTTAGATTCCTTTCAACTAAATAGAGAACTTGGGCACAAATTCATAAACTATTTTTGGAATATAATATTAGTTTAATATTTTGAGTCCTACAGAAAGCTCTTCAATGTGAAAAGCCGTATCTTTAATTTTTGTTACTTGCTTGACCTTTAGAAAAGAAACAGGTTTTTAAAGTCACTTTGTGTCCTTTATAGAACCGTGTGTGTGTGTGTGTGTGTGTGTGTGTGTGTGTGTGGTTCCTTTTTTAAAACTTTGAAGAGAACTATGCCTTATTTCCTTAGTTTGCAAATAAAGCTGAGTCAGTTGTCTTTTGGTAATTCATAGAGGAGACCAATCCCATATCCTCTCCCGACCCCTCTTTGGCTTCAAACTTGCTAGGACAGCAGCAGCAGCTACAAATGCAGATAACTCAGCAAAGAAGGCCTTGGGAAAGTATAGTAAGTCTGTGAAGACTTACTATACAAGGACCTTTTTGCACCCAGTGACATTAGAATGAAACACTTAGACAATATTCAGTAACCAGTCCACTAACCAATCCACAAACACTGGCAATGTAGACACTCTTTAGGAAGTGAGAAGGCGGGGTTTTCCTGCACTGTCAAGCAATTTTCAAACCCCAACTAGAACATCAGCCTAACATAGAAGGGGTAAGGGTGTTGAACATGTTGAGCTATGTGGTCTTTCCAGCTCTAACTCTGTGGCCAATCTTTATCAGCTGCACAACACTTGGGATTTCAATGGTGCTCTGGAGATTTTAGTGGTGAGGGCAGAAAGGAGGAGGTCTTCTTGGCCGCAGTCAGGTGTTCCAGACTGACACAGTGATTTCACATGGAGCAATGGCACCAGCCCACGTATCCTTGGCTTATCTTCTTGGTAAACCAAAAATCCACATCTTTCCAGAGGCAACAGTCACTCTAGAGCTCGGTGGTTTTCCAAAAGGGGCCTTTCAAGTAACCCTCACAGTTATATTGTATAGCGACCTCCATTTTTCATGTCCTTAATCTTAAAATGTATGACTAATATTTGCTTCTATATTTTCTTTTATTCTTTACTACAAAATAGTTTTTAAATATACTCATCCTCCATGTAGAACAAAACCTTTTCTTCTTCCAGTGTTACCAGGGTAGATATAAAGAACTCTCAGAGTTAATTTCTCTAACTGTAC
This sequence comes from Dipodomys ordii, assembly GCF_000151885.1. Lineage (NCBI taxonomy): Eukaryota > Metazoa > Chordata > Mammalia > Rodentia > Heteromyidae > Dipodomys > Dipodomys ordii. The sequence continues at coordinate 8,124,211 of NW_012267240.1, read as the reverse complement.
TATTGATTACCCTCGAGCTTTCCTTCAACTGTATTTGAATCAAGGTTGTACAGAAGAAAGTAGAGCACAAAACCAATATTCATTTTTCATTGGATACATATTATTTGATACATACTATTTCATTTAATATATATTATTATTAACTATGAGATTTTCATACTTTTTTCATTCAAGGGAACATTTGAAATAATATTTGCTTATCACTCATTTAGTCCTTAGACCCCAACAAGCTAATTTCAAACATGTATCAGTCTTTGGAATGTAACACCATGAAGGTCATGGGCTTAAATTGATTAACTCTCTTAGCCTTTCCTCAGACATCATATTTAATCACATCCCTGAGTTCCCAATCAATCTTAGTATATTGTTGTTATGATACCGTAAATACTTTTACTTGTACTGTCTTCTTCATATTCCCAATCATTATTCCTTATAGCGTGCTCTATCATTCTTCTTCTAACACTGATTTAACTTCTGCACTCCCTTTCTTGTATTATTTCTTACTTAAAAAAATTATTCCCCCTGGATTACTTTCCCCTAGTTTTTACTTCAAATTTAAGTTGTCTGAAATTGAATTTTAACGTTTCCACATAGCTCTTCTCTACCGTCCTTTTTTCCCCTTAATATTGTTTTTCTGTCTAGTAACATTATATATATATATATATATATATATATATATGTTTTTATTGTAAAAATACTGTACAGAGGGGTTATAGTTACATGAGTAAGGTAATGAGTACATTTCCTATTGAGCATTGTTACCTCCTCCTTTGTTTTTCCCCTACCATCCCTTTCCTTTTCACCTCCCCAAGTCCTCCCTCTCCCCCTAAAGTTGTAAAATTCGTTTTCAACATAGTATCTTGTACATCTCATTGTTACAATGTTAACAATGTTAACAAGGTTAACAATATTAACCTGTATCCTTATTTCAGCATTTTGTTATTTCCCTTCCCCTCCCCAAATTAGAAAAATGTATATATTCCAATGCATGGCACTAGAATCAAATACAGTGAAAACAGGGGTTACACCGTGGGGGGAAGAACATGCAAAAGAAACAAAAAAACACAGAGGACATTATAAAAACAATAGCAAGAAAGAAAAAACTACTTGTGTCCCTAATCTTCGGGTTCGTTTCACTTAACATCATCTTATATGGTCATATGTACATAGCTTTTGACCTTTTCTGCTTCTCCTAGACATATACTAGTTATTGCAATTAAGGGAAACCATGGGACCTATGGTACTTTGGGCCTGGCTTACTTAATACAATTTTTTTTCATGTCTTTCCATTTCCTAACAAATCGGACTATGTCATTCTTTCTGATGGAAGTATAGAATTCATTGTGTGTGTGTGTGTGTGTGTGTGTGTGTGTGTGTGTGTGTGTATCACATTTTCTTGATACATTCATCTACTGAGGGACGTCTGGGTTGATTCCATATCTTAGCTATGGTAAACATAGTTGTTCTGGTAGCTTTAGTATATAGCCTGTTTGTGATTGTTTGGGTGAATACCCAAAAGTGAGATTGCTGAGTCATAGGGGAGCTCTATGTGGAGTCTTTTGAGGAACCTCCATACTGCTTTCCAAAGTGGTTGAACAAGTTTACACTCCCACCAACAATGCAGTAGGATAGTAACATTTTTTAAGGCATCAATGAATTTCTTATTTATTTTTGAATCTCCCGTGTTTGGAAAGATAAAGAAAAAGAGTCAGCAGTCACCGTGATTCATATAAATTACCTCATTTAATTCCCATAGTAATTCTTCTTCTATCAGCAAGTAAACAAAGTGGCCAAGTGAGTTAATGTCAGAGCTATTGAAAGGTGGGAAACATGTCTGTTTATGATTCTAAAATCCATTTATTTTTCATTATATAACAGAATGAAGACTATTAAGTAACAAAGTTTCCTGAATTATCAAAAATCTTCAATATGTTTTTGTTATTGTATTTACTGGAGAAATAGTCAGTTGAAGTTCAGAAAGAGTATAAAACTTGAATGAGTTGATAGAAATAAAATTTCTGTTAAACATCATCATTAAAGTGTTATTAACTGAGAGAACTTTCCCTAATTATTCATCAAAATTCTTTTTTTCATTGTGAAAATACTGTACAGAGGGGTTACAATTATTTGGGTAAGATGATGAGTACATTTCTTATCAAGCATTGTAGCCTCCTCCTTTGTTTCCCCTTCTTATCCCATCCTCTCAACCCTCCTCCCAGCTCAACCCTCCTCCCCACCCTACCAAAGTTGTAAAGTTAGTTTTCGACATAACGACTTGTACTTCTCGTTGTTGCAATGGGTCCACTTGTATCCCTATTTAAACAACTTGTTTTTTCCCTTCCCCTCCACAAATTATAACAACATCAAATACAGTGAAAGCAGGGGTTATACCATGGGGGAGGGACATAAAAAGCAACAAAAATATAATCTTATAAATGTGTTAGAAACAATAGCATGAAAGAAAAAAACATTTGAATACATATCTTAGGGTTCATTTCCCTAACATCAACTTAACTGACCTTTTCTGCTTGACTCAGACATATACTAGTTATTGCAAATAAGGGAAACCATAGGACCTATGTTTCTTAGGGCCTGGCTTACTTCACTTAATATAATTTTTTCCAAGTCTTTCCATTTCCTAACAAATGGGGCAATGTCATTTTTTCTGATGGAGGCGTAGAATTCCATTAAAAAATTCTTTTTTGTGTTGAACTGAGTTCATATTTGGAAATAGCTATTTTTTTCCAGTCCTGAGTTTGAGCTCTGTTCCCAAGCTCTTTTGCCTAAGTCTTAAACTGTACCACTTGAACTACAGCAACACTTCCAGGTTTTCTGGTGGTTAATTGAAGATAAGGATCTCAGGAACTTTCCTGACCAGGCTGGCTTAGAACAATGATTCTCAGATCTCAGCCTCCTGAGCAACTAGGATAGCAGGTATGAGCCACCAATGTCCAGTTGATTTATTTATTTTTTTTTTAGAACTTGTTGGATTTTTTTGGTGTTTATCTCAGCTCGGTGTTAATCTTTAAATATTTGATTTCAAAGATAACTTGTTTGATAACTGAGACAGAAGAATATAAAATTAAACAAAGGACCTATAGCAGCAGTAAGCAAATAGTGTGAAAATGTCCTGTGGGTATGCAAAGTGGAAAATTACATGATAGCTTGTAAGTACATATTGTACTCTGAGTAAAGGATGTACCATTAGGCAAATACATACTGAAAAACAGTTGTTTAAGTGCCATTTCATCCAATTTAGACTTAATGAATTTGGTAGATGAGATCCTCCACTAAGTTAAGAAGCAATCAAACCCTCATTTTGGGTTTGATTCCATATAGGTTAAGAAGTTCCAAAAGTGATGGGAATATTTACTTCGTCCATAAAAACAAATTACCTTCATCATCCTTCCTGTGGTTCATAGTCTAACAAGAATTTGTAGAATATGATTTGTTCTTGAGAAGGGAGTATTAGTTTAGTGAGTAGTAGATGATGATATCAAAGACAGCAGATTGTTCTTTGCCCTTGAGACATTTTGTTTCCATATTTTCTAATTTTTCTCAATTATTCTGAATGATAATTTTAAAACCAAGGGAAACAAAAACAATTCTGAGTCCAAAAGCCAAGTCTAATACCAAGAGAATTGACAAAATAGTTGATGGGAAGACAAGTAAAGAAGTGAAGATGTGTTGTGACTGTATTCTATCTTACCTACCACAGAGGTGCAAATAACATTGAGGTTTTATTTGGAACTTTCAGGACGGGGTCCAGATCATCATTTCTCAGGAAGTGCGAAAGATGTGTCAGAAGAAGCCCATGTCTGTCTGCCCTGCCGAGAGGGCTGCCCCTATTGTGCAGATGACAGCCCGTGCTTGGTCCAGGAGGACAAGTATTTGCGACTTGCCATCATCTCCTTCCAAGCCCTGTGCATGCTACTCGACTTCATTAGCATGTTGGTTGTCTACCACTTTCGCAAAGCAAAGGTAAAACCCAGGTACCCTGGTTATGATCTTATTTCTATTAGGGAGTAACTTTTCTTTTGGGGGCAAATGGAACATCCAAATCCAAGTTACTTCTTTAATAAACAAAACTCTTTCTAAAATATGATTGAAAAAATTATATTTTTTTAGCTTCTAAGGAAATGTAAAGGATCATAATGATAATTTAGTTTACTATCTTTTACAGAACATTCTCCTCTATTTAGCCTGAGGCTCAAATGCCTCATTGAATCGAAAAATACTTCTTCTTCTTTTTTTTTTTTGGTCAGTTGTGGGAACTCTGTCTGGACCTGGGCGCTGTCCCTCAGCTGTCCCTCAGCTCTTTGGTTCAACGCCACTTGAGCCACAGTGCTACTCTCAGCTTTTTCTGCTTATGTGGTGCTGAAGAATTGAACCTAGAGCCTCAGACATGCAAGGCAAACACTCTTATCACTGAGCCACCTTCCCAGCCCCTGAAAGACTCTTCTTGACATCACCTCTTAGGCCACTTGGAGAACTTATTCTTCCTGATTCTAATGAGGTTTTTATTTTTTCCTATTTAGAAAGCTTTTTGTATTTATTATTTTAAATACTTAGTCATATTTAAACATGTTTAACAATTCATCTTATTTATTTGTTATATGTGTGCCAGTTCTGGGTCTTGAATTCATGGCCTGGGCTCTGTCCCCAAGGTTTTTCTGTTCAAGGCTAGTGCTCTACCACTTGAGCCACAGTTTTACTTATGACTTTTTGCTGGTTATTTAGAGATAGGAGTCTCACAGTTGTTCATGTTCAGGCTGACTTTGAATCACAATCCTCACATCTCAGCTTCCTAAATAGCAAGGATTACACACATGAGCCACCAGCACCTGGACTATTCACATATTTTTGAATGCATTATACTTTGAAGAATAAATTTATTAATGATCTTGTTTTTAGTTTTCTATTAGTACCTCATGATAGCGACCCTGGAAGACTATAGGCAGCTTTTGAGAGGATGGATCTGTTAGTTCTGTTTAAGAAATCAGTCTGGCATAGAACTTCTCAGTCAAGGGCAGAAAGAATACTAAAATGATCAGGGAAGAGTTTTCTAGGGAACTTTCTCCAACAGTCACCAACTAATTCTGTACAGCCAGGATTGTACTGGACTTGTAGTTCTACTGCTAACAGAAAGATGGTTGTATCACTCATAAGAAAAACTAAGCTTAAAGTGTCAATATTTTCTGACTTCAGATGAACTCACATTGGCAATGTTGTACAGATTGGTATAGATTGTAGAAATTATTACAAGTATAGTAGTCCTCTTAGAAATTTTGAAAAAGAAAATAATTTTCTGTAACTGTCATAAGCCTCAAGTAAAATAATATTTAAAGGCTATGTACAACTCTAAGTGAATATGTCCATTATGTTAAAGTTTTATATAAGGTTATTTCCAATAGTTTCACTCGGAGAAACAGGTAATGCAAATTAAAATCCAAGCTTTGAGTCAGCAGGAAAGTACAGATAGGAAAATTGTTCATTCAGTTACTATTTTGGGGGAGCAACAAACTACATACTAATTTGTATAAAATAGTAGGAAACTGGAATTAGGGAATTAGAACCACCCAAGAAAAATTGTTGTGTTTTTTTTTTTCCTTAAAGGCCACCAGTGGCAGAGCAGGTAGAATCGAAAGGTTTATTTAAAAAAATTGCTCTGAAATCTCCCTATTGGAATCAATATTAATTGATTTTAATCAGTAATGATTGCTATGATGAATTGGTGATACATGGTGGGTAGAATATTACATTGGCTATTAAGAAAACTTCCAGATAGACATATGGTTTAATCTATGTTAATGTTTTTTAACATTGTCATGGTTGTCAACTTTTCAAATTTACCTGGACCATCACAAGAATTGGCAGGTTATGGACCAAAATCTTACTTTATTTCCATGTCTGTCACAAAAATAGGTATATCTCTATATCATTTTGGTAAACATTTTAGATATAAGAAATAGGAATAAATTAGTTGTTATCTAGTTGAAGATGATAACCTTCTGAAAAGTTACTTTTTACAGAATATATAACATAATAAAAGAAAGTAATAGAATCAGTGAACATAGATCTTGTACATTGAAGAAATGAAATATTTAGGGCCATTTTGTCTTGTGACTTCAATTGCCAAAAGCAGTGAATTAAGTATAAAACTTACAAAACATTTCTAGTACAGAGATTTCAGATTTATAGCAGTAGACTTAGTTTTCATGTATTTTTTTGCAACATTACTTTGGATAAAATAGAAACCTGATGATCCTTTTTGGAGCAATATTAATAATTTTAAAAGTGTTACTCATCACATCCTCTATCCACTTGTAATTAAATGAATAAAGTGTACTTTATCCATTTACATCTATTTAATAAAAGGAAAAAGCAGTTGCAATGAAGAAGTTGCTATACAATTGTGAGTCTAAGGGAAGATTCTAGAATCAAATTGTTTTGTATTTGAATTCTGTCTCAGCACCTTGAATATTGCACATTTTTTAGAAAATTGCTTAGCATTTTTGTCTAGTTTTCCCTGTTTAAAATTAGGTTAACACACATATGCAGAAAATTAATTCAAAATGTAGCATAGGGGCTGGGAACTTGGCTTAGTGGTAGAGTGCTTGCCTTCACATGCATGAGGCCCTGGGTTCGATTCCTCAGCACCACATAAGCAGAAAAAGCCAGAAATGGCACTGTGGCTCAAGTGGTAGGGCGCTAGCCTTGAGCTGAGAGCTGAGGGACAGCGCCCAGGCCCAGAGTTCAGAGTTCATAACCTACCAAAAAAAAAAAAAATGTAGCATAGACCTAAATGTGAGATGAGAAACTAAGAAATGTTTCTTTGAAGAGAACATAAGCATAAATCTTCATGACTGTGGGTTAAGCAATGGTTTCAAAGCTGTAATATTAAAAGCATAAATAAAGATAAATAGGTAAGCTGAACTTTATGGAACAGAAAACTTTTGGGTGTCAAAGAACACCAAAAAGTTACTCAGAATGGCAGAAAATACTTGTAAGTCATATATGTGATAAAAGAATAGCATCAAGATGGAGAATTCGTAACTAGCACAAAAAGACAAAAACATTTCATAGCTGGATGAAAGAGCTGAATAGCCTGGTGCTGGTGGCTCATGCCTGTAATCCTAACTACTCAGGAGGCTGAGATCTCAGGATTGCGCTTCAAAGCCAGCCCAGGCAGGAAAGTCCATGAGACTCTAATCTCTAATATTTAAACCACTCAGAAAACTGGAAGTAGTGCCATAGTTCAAGTGGTAGAGCACTAGCTTTGAGCTGCAGAGCTGAGGGACAGCGCCCAGGCCCAGAATTCAACCCCCACAACTTAAAAAAAAAAAGAGGTGAATAGAAATTTACTCAAAGACAATATATATTAAAATAAGACAATAAATATATACAAAGATACTTAGAAACACTGATCATTAAGAAAATGCAAATGGAGGGTTTGAGGGGAAGGGAAAGAGGGAGAAAAATGAGGGGGGTGGGTAACAAGTTCGATAAGAAATGTACTCACTACCTTACTTATGTAACTGTAACCTCTCTGTATATCATCTTGAGAATAAAATTAAAATAAAAATTAAAACAAGAAAATGCAAATCTAGTCAAAACTAGCATAGCTATTTTTTCCCCAAAACATACAGTAGCTAGTGTTGAGAATAGAGAAATTGAAACTCTTATTAGTGCTTTAAACTGTAAAATGGTGCAACTACTTTTGAAAACAACTTGGAAGCCCCTCAAAAATGTTAAATTTTTGCAGCACTTACGAGGCAGAGGTAAGAGGATTAAGGCCAAGGCTGGTCTATGAAAAATCCTAAGAACCTATCTTAAAAACAAACTAAAAGCAAAAGGAACTGAGGTGAGGATGTGACTCAAATGGTAGAGCACATGCCTCGCATTGACTTAGGACCTGAGATGAATCCCTAGGGTTAAAAAACAAAAAAAAAACCCACTAAACACATAAATGTTGTGGTTAAAATATAAAATGGATTCCATGAGGAAGGGGCCATTGTTCTAACCCAGTGTTGGACAACAGATCTTTCTTGGAATTTTGTCATAGCAGTGGTAGCAGGAAAAGTGAGTCACTTATTTTAGGATAAAACTATCCAATAGAGAGATGGCTTGAATGTGGGTGGGGTTATTTCCTGTCAGCACTCAGTAGCTTTTCCCTGAGGGGCTAGCTCCAGAGACACTCTGTGGCCCAGCCTGGAGCCACTCTTAGGGTTTATGTTGTATCCAGATTTGAATTTTTTTAATAAGATTTTTTTTGTGTGTGAAAATACTGTACAGAGGGGTTACAGTTACATGAGCAAGGTAATGAGTACATTTCTTATCCAGCATTGTTGCCTTCTCCTTTGTTTTTCCTCTACCCTCCCTTCCCTCCCACCTCCTCAACTAAACTCCTCACCTCCTTCCCCCCTCACCCCCACTTAAATTGTAAAGTTCGTTTTTTGACGTAGCATCTTGCATATCTCATTGTTGCAATGGGTTAACCTGTATCCCTAGTTAAACAATTTTTTCCCTTCCCCTCCCCAAATTATACCAACATCAAATACAGTGAAAACAGGGTTATACCATGGGGAGGGACATTTGTTTTTCTTTTACTCTATTGCAGCTGGGAGAGCTTCCCATGCTGCAGAGGGGCTGGGCAGCCTCTGGCTCTGTTTACCTGGTGAAGAAAGTTGCCTGCCCTGGGTGGGAGCTATCTCTACCTGGGAAGGAAAATTTTCCCCTGGGTGGGGCTGAGCCCCTGCTAGATGCTTCTCAATCCAATCAAGTTGGCATGACATTTTTGTGGTGTCTGTGTTATGTTTAACTGGCATATAGAGTTCATGACATCACCACATAGTCACTATAGCTACAAGTCATCCTTCTATTTCATACAGAATCAGCCTCAGAGTTCTTTTCACACAAAGGACTTGGAGCAGGTTCTATGAGAGAAATATATTTATGCTCCCAGATTTTGAAAGATAAGAGGATAACGAATCCTTTTCGTAACTTTCAAAAACGTTAGTGTTCTTTGAGATTGTGGCTCACACATGTAATCCTAGGTACCCAGAGCTGAGGATTGCAGTTTGAAGCCAGCCTGGGCAAGAAAATTCATGAGAATCTTATCTCCAATAAAACTACTTAGAGAAAGCTGGAAATTATGAAGCTGTGATGTAATAGTGAACCATGCTGAGGCCAGAATAGGTATAATCATAAGGAATGAGGTGTCTAGTGAAATACACACACATCTAAAGAGAAATGTACTTACTCCCCTGCCTACAAAAAGACCCTGAAAGAGAGAAAGGAACACCTGGTTGGGGAAGGGATCTAATCTGCAATCTGACTTGTTCTCTGCTGCCCCTTTCATTAGCATGTGAGCCATATATATCTTCAGGCATTTTCACCAGGATTCATTGCATGTCATATCCTAATGGCCTTTAGCTCCTTTAGGGCCTGCTGGAAGTGGATCACTTCAGAACATGGACCATTTTATTTATTTCTGTGAACTGACAGAAATATTCATATTAACAAATCAGAATGTGATCCTTCTCTCTCAGGCAGCAAGAAAATGTGCTGCAATGTCAGCCAAGTGTTTCTTCTCCATTGAAAATCAGGTGATCATATTATGAAGTCCATATTGATATCAAAACTGTGATGAGAATCTGTATTTTGAACACCTTCAAGTGAAAGATGTTTATCAAATACATGTAATTGAAAGAGGCTTAATCAGGCTCCAAAGTGAGCTCTATAGCAAATAACTAATGATTATTATGGATCATTTTAAATGAACAATGACATTCTGTTACATTTTAGGTAGGTGGAAATTTAAGGAGCAGTCTGAATTTTCCTTCACAGAAACATTTCAGGAAAGAATTACTGTGCAGTGTCTTTATGACTTTTGTCAAAGATTAAAACTATCAGTAATTGTGAATTATTTTGAAAACAGTTTATCTTGTAAAATAGTAGCAGTTTTAATATATTTTAAGGAGACCAATTTAAAATGTTCTGGAATTATTTCTACAGTTTTTTTTTACAAAATATTATGACAAGTAACATTTTTCTATTACCTATTCCAAAGAGAGAATATGGTCTCTTATGAATTAATAATGTTGTGTTGGTAAAATTTATTTCTGAATGGAAATTACAAAGATCTGTTGACAGGAAGAGCAGCTTATACCATATCAAAAAGTAATCTTTTGATAGATTTACTCTTAGTAAAATTTTGTTTTTTGAGTTTGGCAATAAGAGAAAGTAATTTTTTAATGTGAATATACTATGGGTGATTTTTCCTGTCCATTCCTGTAAGACTTCCTTTTTTCAATTATAAATTAATTTGCAAGGAAGATGATAATGCTAATTTCTGGTTTGGAAAATTAGATGTTTTAACATAGTGTGAACTAATTTTATAATGAAATTCTATTAGGCTAATGATGATGGTCTAATGTCTATTTTGTGTAAAGCAGACATGCATCACTTTTTATTATGGTGAACTATCTAAAATTTACCAATTTAACCATCTTAATTATATAGTTCAATGGCTTTGAAGACATTCACATTATTATACAAACATCATTACTATCCATTTTCAGCTTATGTTGTCAACAACAAAATATTTTAAGAGCTCTGAGAGGAGCTTAATCCTTCAGCTCAAATTCAGAGGTTCAAATAGAAATTATTAGGCTAGATTTGATAGTACACATCTGTAATCCCAGATATGTGGAAAACAGACCCGAGAGGATCATGATTTGAAGCCAGCCTGGGTGAAAGGGTTAGAGACCTTACCTTGAAAACCTTGAAAAGAATTAGTTCAGCCATGTAGGAGGCATAGGAAGGAGAACTCTGGTCTGAGGCCCATCTGAGCAAAAATGTTAAGACCTAATCTTGAAAATAGTTAAAGCAAAAAGGCTAGGGGGATGTGGTTTAAAACATATCCTTAAGGAAAAGTAATCTGCAAATTAGCTAAATAGTTTCATTTGGGGATGAAGCTACTGGGGCTTGAACTCAAGGTCTTATACTTGCTAGGAAAGTGAATTGAGATATGCCCCCCAGTTCTTTTGATTTTTAGTTTATTTTTCAGATAGAGTTTTTCACTTTTATTGGGCTAGCCTCAGCCTTGGTCTTCCTACCTTACCACCTGTGTAGCTGGGATCACCCAAGTGTACCACCATACCCACACCAAGCTTGTTTTTCAGACAAGGTCTCATTGATTAATTTTTTTGTTTGCAAGACTGGCCTTGAACATGATCCTCCTGTCTCCATCTCCCAGATAGCTTGGATTATGGATTTATTTATTTATTTATTTAGCTAGCTAGCAATGGAATCATAAGAAAAATACTCAATAGAAAATTATATAAAATATTACTTAAAAGTTTAGGCCAGCTTAGACTTTGATTCTTCTATCTGTGATTTACAAATAGGAGATGAGAAGTGTATCACTAGGGATGAGAGGTACATATCATTTTGTTAGCCATTGCATTTCTCCTTTATCTTGAGATGACAGGTATATGTCACTGAGTCTACCCACTGGTTAGTATGAAGTCTTCCAAACTTTTATGTCCAAGTTATCCTTAATCATAATCCCTCAGTCTTTGCATCCTCGGAAGCAAGGTTGAGACACTGTGCCCATCATAGAATTACAGAATTCTTACACCTGCCACTTAAGTTTGGTACTATTTTCATTTTACATTAAATAAACTAAGGTATGGATAATTTAAGAAACTAGTCCTCCATTACTTGGGAAAACTAGAATTTATACCTATATCTGTGTAACTAGAGCCGCTTCTATATTTTACCTATTGTGCTATCCTGTTTCGTATATGTTTACAATGAAATTTGATCTTAATTTTTTAATGACCAAGACATCCATAGTCTCATTATAGTTGGCTTATTTTTTCCCTAGTTTCATCTGCCTTATCAAAATTTACATGTTTTATGGTTAATTCTTGCTAGGTATTCTATAATAAATGAAGTCTTCCATGGTAGCAGCTTAGTGGCTTTATATGTTCTTGACACTTTTGCATTTAATAGCATCTTAATGTTTTAACCAAGAAGCAAAAAATATAATCATGTATGCATGTGGTGTGTGTGTGTGTGTGTGTGTGTGTGTGCGTGCGTGTGCATGTACACACACATATGGATATTAGGATAGTGTTAAGGTAAATTTAATGTGAAGGAGGAGAATAGAGTGAAAAATGGCTTACCCAAAGGCATCTTTATCTTATTGCGCTTCTTAAGAAAAATCATTTAAATAATCATCTATTCCATCTAGTAGCAGTAACACTAATTATGAATTATGGAGAGCAACTAAAGTGATTGTAACATATTTGTATATGCCTTAAGAGACATAAAATGCTTAATTATTACCAAAGCTCCATTACCAAATTCTCTTGAGACATTCATATTTACTAATGTTTATTTATAAAGCCGGTTACTTATTAAGTATGCTAAAAATAGCTTTTTAAAATTAATGCAATGTTATTTGAAAAATATTGTGAGCTTAAACTCTTTGTTTTTTCCCCCTAAATTCCTAGGATCTTGATGTGTAAAGCCTATCAAACATGCTAATGAAGGACTTTACACAATCATAATTAAGGTCTCTATTAGGTATTTATTCATGAATAGTTAGGTTTACAATGTGATTTCACTGGCTTGCCAAAGAGTATTTCACAATAGGGAAGGAATATAAAGAAGTACAATATTAGTACTTGGCAAAGCAGTGAAGAAAAGTAATTGAGGTCACAGATGTTCCATCTAGTAGTCTTCTGGCATAATCACTTGTAAACTGGGTAAGTTACCAACCTTTTTTTCATCTTACTTTTACTCCTCTGTAAAGTGAGGACAACAATAAATCTATCATTCTGGAGTTGTAGTAAGGATTAAAATGTGTGGAATATTGATAATTGATATCGATCATTACAATTAATGCCCTTTAGAAAGTGCTCAGTAAACGTTAACTGTGACTAGGAGTGTGTTCAGAACATGACAGTAGCATAAAAATAAGAGTAGTTAAGTCTACATCTACCCTAGGTGATCTGGGAACAATTGAAAGAATTGACATGAATACCTGAAACAGTCTAGGCAGACCCCTGCACATTCAAGGAAATTAAAATATTTAAGTATGGATCCTCAAAATACCTGGTACAGCATTGGACTTTATAAAGCCCAGTTGTGATAAGGTATGGAACTCACTTGAGGTATTACGTATATGGATTTGTAATTATAAAAATTTAAGTCATTCACTGTTTTTTTTAATGAGCAAAGGTGTGTGTGTATGTGTGTGTGTGTGTGTGTGTACACACACACACACACACACATACACACAATACACACATGCTCCCTGTGTGTGCGCTAGGCAGGAAAGTAACAAAGTAAAGTGAAAAGAGATAATAGGCTTGGGCAGACTAATGGAAATAATGGGTTGCGACAACATATTCACATGGAATTGTTTCCAAGTTTTCTGAAGTTGAGGTCAAGGTTTTTAATTGAAGCTCTCAAGAATAACCAGAAGGTAGGAGGAGGTAAGAATAGAAAGAAACAGTGGGAGATGAGATTCTAGGAAGAGAAAGCTACATCTGTGAAGATGCGGAAGTGAACTTTGGAGTTGGGGAACTGAGGAAGGTGGGCATGGACAGAGGGTGGTGGAGTTGCAGAGTGGAAGATGGAAAGGGAGGTGTGGAGAGGGAATCAGGAGCCAGTCATTTGGAGGCCTAGGTTATAGTAACGAATTTTAATTTATAAGCCACTGAAGGATTTGAAGCAGGAAAATAGATGATTAAATTTTTTGGGATCCTGTTTCCTGATAGCATTTTAAAAAATTGATTATTAAACCAATTTCTCTAGTTATTTTGTAGAAAATAAATTAGTTGGAAAAAGTGTAAAATGGGGGAAATAATAAATCTATTGAGTGAGTTCAGGTGAAAGCTAATTGGCAAAAAGAAGCTAAACCATTGCCATTCATTTGCTGATAGAGCTGACAGGACTTGCTAATAAATTTGATGAAGGTGAGGAAATTTTAAAACCCACCAAGTTTGATTCTCTTGGGTTTGTGGCTTGGAGAACTTAGTGAAAAGTAGTGCTTTCTACTAAAATTAGGATAATGATAAACACTTTGAAAAGTCTCATTTTATATGTGTTAAGGTTAATAAGTATTGAAATACATTGAAGCTAAAAACATAGGCTTCCCAATTTATATTTGAACTTTAGATCTGAAATTCAAACTTACTAGAGCACTCTCTATTTTATCTGGAAATCCTGAGGGTTAACTTTCCTCAGAGATGTGAGACACATGAGCTGGAAGTCAAGAGCAGGAGTGAGACAGAGCTGTAAATTAGAGGTCATAAGCATTAAGTCATGGGGATTAACTCTGTTAGGGAGTGAGAACATCCATATATGAACTGTATAAAGAGGGAAAATCAGGAGAGGGCCCAGGAGTAGCCTCTTCAATCTTTTAAAGTAGGATGTAAGAAGTCTTTGAATATTTGAGGAGAGGTCAAAGCGAAGAAAGAAAAATCAAATCCTTATCATATTATAGAACAGAGGAGATGGATATATTTAAAAGTAGAAAACAGCCAGCTGTGAATGATAGACTAAAATAGGGGGAAAAGAGATGTATAGTATGGAATGATAGAATGAAATAGGGGAGAAAGAAATGGTGGATTGGCAACACTGAGTTTACAGCCAACCTCAGCAGTACATTGTTACACAATGTTTAAGGAACTGGAGAAAACACATGTACCCAAATCTTCTACAAATCCTATTTGGGAAGGAACAGAGAAATAATACATTGACTAGAGAATGACAGTTAAAACATGAAACACTGAACTCTCCTGCTTATTTATTTAAATTAAAAATACCATTAACCAATTTTTGGAATAATAAAGGAAAAGAAAGGAACTATATGAATCCACAAAATAGTTTTACTGAGATGAGGCAGAACGGAGGAGTTGAGAAGAAGAGGCATTTGTTAACAGTAGATGATGCAGAGCCGTCAAGAAGAATGATCCTAAAGTCATTTACTTCTGTATCCATGACACACTGTTTTAATCATGATGTGTTTACTGCTGTGATAGCTAGTAGTATTAGTTTTCATTATTGGATATGTTCATTAATTTTTGTATAACTTGAAAAATCATGTTACATCAATGCAAAATCCTATCTGGATTTTTTATTGCATTTAATAGTGCAAGAACAATTGTTCATTTGGAAAATTTAGCATATATTCTTTCAACATTTGCAGCAAATGCAAAATGAGAATGCAGCTGTTGAATATAGAATTATTTTTTTTGTTGGTACTGGGCCTTGAACCTAAGACCTTGCTTGGCTTCATCACTTAATGCTGATGCTCTATTAAGCAAGTCACCCCCATGTCCTGATTGTATTGAAAACTTTGGCCTGTGCCATTTTTGAGCAGCGATCAGAGCTTAAGTATTATTGCAGTGGGCTCTGAAGGTAGATTGGACAGAATGAAATATATAGCATTCTCTTTTTTTTTTTTTTTTGTCGGTCGTGGGGCTTGAACTCTGGGCCTGGGCGCTGTCCCTAAGCTCTTCAGCTCAAGGCAAGCGCTCTACCACTTGAGCTACAGCGCCACTTCCGGTTTCCTGGTGGTTTATTGGAGATAGGAGTCTCACGGTCTCTCCTGCCCGGGCTGGCTTTGAACCGCGATCCTCAGATCTCAGCCTCCTGAGTAGCTAGGATTACAGGCGTGAGCCACCAGCGCCCGGCTATAGCATTCTCTTTGAAAGCTATTCCCCTATCTGCTGAGTTAAGCAGATAAAGGACATGATCAAATGACCAAAGAAAAGGCCGAGTGTTGGGGGACTTTTGCTTATTTTTTTTAGTGGGAACATATTTATAAATTGTTAGAAAAAATAGCAGGTTGAAAATACAGGATAAACATGGAAAAATATGTGGAGCAGAGAAGCATGAGCAACAGAAGAGAGTCCTAAGTATAGGTGGACAGAGAGTGGCATTTTTATCTGCAACTAAAGAAAGTGCCAAGTGTTCTCAGATCGGGGTAGAGATGTAGGGAGATAATTAAAACTTTCATATAGCCATCGCGGGAAGGCGGAAGTACAAGTGCACATATAGGGATTGCTTAGAGCCACACCAAGGTAGAAAGCACACAGGTTTCTCCAAAAAGAAGGAAAGACAGAAAACTGGAAATATAGGAAGCATTAACATAGGCAATTATGTTAACTAAATGTCTAGCATACAAGGAATTGCCAACATTTTGCAAGTTGCCCTTTATGTCCATTTATTTTCCCATTAAAGCTGATTTACAAAATGTAAATCTTTCTATGCCTCAGTGTATTTACAGCATTACCACGTGTGACCATTAATTAATTGTACAGAACTCCCAAGAGGAAAGGACATACCAGTAATTAGAATCTTCTCTTATAAATGGAGAATTTGGTGCCTAAAGATACTCCTGCTCACTCATAGTTACATGAACAATGTCCTCCAAATTTAATGAAAGGAGTATATTTTATGTGACATTAGTTAGGAATATTACAGTTGCAAGTCACCTTCAGCCAGACTGTCATCCTTAGACCTAGTAAGACAGAGGTTATATGGACCTACTTATACTTAAGTTCATCCTTGTCATGAGGTAGGGTGGGGCAGAGAGCTTTTCTTACATTTTATTTTCTAATCCAGAGTCTGCTGAGATCAGCAAACTAGGGCCTGTGACTGATTTTTTTTGTACATTTTTTAATTGTAAAAATGCTGTACAGAGGGATTACAGTTACATGAGCAAGGTAATGAGTACATTTCCTATTGAGCATTGTTGCCTCCTCCTTTGTTTTCCCCTACCATCCCTTCCCTCCCACCTCCACTACTACCCCTCCCCCCCACTGAAGTTGTAAAGTTTGTTTTCAGCATAGTGTTTTGTACATCTCATTGTTACAATGGGTCAACCTATATCCTTATTTAAGTATTTTTCCCTTCCCCCACCCCAAATTAGAGAAATGTATATACAAGATGCAGGGCACTAGGAGATGGGAAGGGATAGGAAGGGGAAGTAAAGGAGGAGGCAGCAATGCTTGATGGGAATGTACTCATTACCTTGCCTATGTAATTATAACTCCTCTGCACAGTATTTTCACAATAAAAGAATTTAATAAAAAAATTTAAAAAAACAAAGTCAAACAAACTTAAGCATAGAAAAATTAAAAAATAGGGGCTGGGAAGGTGGCTCAGAGGTAAGAGTGCTTGCCTTGCATGCATGAGACCCTGGGTTTGATTCCTCAGCACCACATAAGTAAAAAGAAAAAAGCCAGAAGTAGTGCTGTGGCTCAAGTGGTAGAGCGCTAGCCTTGAGCTGAAGAGCTGAGGGACAGCGCCCAGGCCCAGAGTTCAGGCCACACAACCGGACCCCCCTCCCCCCAAAAAAAAGATGCAGGGCACCGACATCAAATACAGTAAAAATAGGGTTGTGCCTGATTTAAAAAAAATCAAAAGAGTAATATTTTCTGACATGTGAAAATGATATGAAATTCAAATTTTAGTATTCATAGATAAAGTTACACTGGAATACTGACACATTTGATTATCTCCATGTTGTCTCTGGCAGATTTCATGCTAAAGTGGCAGAACTGAGTAGTTGCAATGGAGACATCATGGCCTAGAAAAACTAAAATATTCACTGTGCAGCCCTTTACAAAAACAAAATTCATATCTCTTAAAATATAGCACTTGCTTAGTCCAGTTTCATTTCCCATCTGTCCACCACTTCGTACTTTGCTCCTTGGTGCTACACATGTGAAAGGCTGGCTACACATGTGCTAAGGATGCTCACTCACTGTGAGCATTTCCTCTGCTTCATTTAGGAATTGACCGAGAAAGTTTAAATTCAAGAGAAGAAAACTCTCACTGACTTTGTGATCTTATTCTGCAAAGTTTCTGAATCTTAAATTACTTTTATAATGCTAATTAGCAATGACTATAAGGATCCTATGTGGTGCAGGACTTTTGAGACATTAAACTGTCTTTAAAGTTTGTTTATTCATTCTCAGGGCATCCACATTTATTTTGTAATTTTTCCCATAAGTATTCCTAAATTTAAGTACAATGCTGTTTTATGTTACTACTGAGGGATGTTAAGGGTATATGAATTTTCTATTTCAGAATATAATAGTCAGGATTATTTTTGACATTTCAGTAAAACAGTCAAGTTTTAGCTCTAGGATCTGCATTTAAAGTAGATTAAAGGGTAGGCCTCATGACTTCATTTCTAAAATGTTTTGGCTTCATTTTTCTTGTGAAAAACAAGAAAAAGAAGCAAAGTGAATAATAATAATAGAGAAACATAAAACAAGTAAAATCTGTAATCTTTATGAGCCTATGATAGTAGAAATTTAATATATAATGATTATGGGGCTATAATCATTCATACTTTCTGTTTATTTCCTTTCTGTGATTGAGCTTTATGATCAGTTTATCCATAGAATTTTCTTTCTACTCAGTTCTATCCTCTTAACTTAGCATATAGAAATGTTTCAATATTGTCATGGTTCTGTTCTTCTCCCAGGCTACCCACTTCTATTTAAAGATGTATCTATTCTTGATTGTGTTAGCAATTACAGTGTCCTATGCTAGCAGTGAAAGATATCCACCATTTCTACTTAGTATTTTTGTAATATCCCTCTTCTTCGTGGAATTCACTCCACAATTCCCAACCTCAGGACTGCTAGGCCCTTGTTGGCCTATTTATAAACTGGTTTTAAACGTGTATTGCTGGTAGGTAACTATTATTTCCCATCCTTAGTTTGGGTGAATGTGAGCTGAATTTATTAAGCCATCAATTTCAGAAACAATAATTAAGGTGAGCTGAGCCCTTCTTAAATCTTAGATGAATTTCTTGGAATGAGGTCTCCAGGCATATATAAAATTTTAAATTAGTGTAGTACTTATGATATACTTTAGTATTGGTACCCATTAATTTATAACTCTGAAATTGTATTCTATGTCCTCTTTCTATACCCAGAGGTAAACCTTAAAACCAGTGTTCTTATCTGATGAAGCAAAAATGAGTCTCTTCTTTCATAATCTCATGCTGATCACAGTCACATAATAAAAAAGAAAAAGGTATAGATATTCTAGTTTATCCTCACTGCATTTTTACAGTGTAGCATGTGTGTAATTTTAGCTATCACTGGTGTGTTATTTAGTTTATCCATCTTTTTGATTTTCTGAATCAGGGAGAAGAAAAACCAAGGGGAGATGTATTTCTTGAAGACAGTGAATTTCAGGAATATGGGATGGAGAAGGGGAGTCCTGTGAACTGTTCAGGATTCATTCTGTGAAATGTAATTCCAGAACTTTTATGCAAGGCCATGAAATAAATAAATGGACATTATCTTTTAAAATGTCTTTAAATTTAGAGATGGCTCAAATATGGAAGCTAATTCTAAAGTCTCCAATATGGAGGAAAGCCCTTGTGTTAATGCTATGGAGCTTACCCTGACGTGAACAGACCAGAAAAGAATCCAAGGGATTTCTTTGTGTTTTGGTTTGTTTTTGTTTTCATTAAATTTCTTTGAAACAAATAAGCAGATGAGTGCTTTCCTGAAAGTAAATGAGCAGTTAGGCACAACCACAAATGAACCAACAATATAGAAGGCAAACACTAGTGGCTCACCAGTGAGATAAATATTGGAACAAATAAAATGACATGACCACATAAGGCAGATGTAACAAAAACAGACAGCAGAGGATATTCACATCTAAATAATAGAGGCAGCTGGATTTCAACTGAACCCAATACTCTCTCTCTCTCTCTTTTTTCTTTCTTAGCCTGGGAAATCGCAGACATTTCCTCTCCTCTTCAGACCCATAATTTCAGCTGCCTAATTGATACCTCTGTTTGTATATCAATATATCAGTATGTTTGAAACTAACTCCTAGATTTTGCTCTGCTAAACAATGCACTCCACTCTTGTCTGCCTCGTGATCCACCATTGCATAAGAGATTCATTTAGAACCAGTGTCATCGTTGACACATTGCTTTTTATTTTCCACAAAGTCTTTTCAATTTTACAGCATCAAATTGATTCACTGCCCCCATCCACTGCTAGCCTCTTAATCAAGATTCTCTTGGTTGTTAAAGAACCTTCATGCAGCCCTCTACTTATCCTTCAATATCTTCATACCACTACAAGAGAGAACTTTTCTATATCTAGTTTTTATTATTTAATACCAGTCTATTTTCCCCAAAACTCTGCAGTGATTTTGTACTACTACTGTAGGATAGAGACCCAAAGCCCTAAATCATATTTAGAAGAACATGATCAGACTTGGTTATTTTCACAAATTCAACACTGACTTCTTTCCTTCTTCCTTTTTGGCTCAACCACACTTTCCTTTTCCTTCCTTCCTTCCTTCCTTCCTTCCTTCCTTCCTTCCTTCCTTCC
>NW_012267240.1:8090535-8103756 GCF_000151885.1 Dipodomys ordii | reverse complement strand
TTCCTTCCTTCCTTCCTTCCTTCCTTCCTTCCTTCCTTCCTTCCTTCCTTCCTTCCTTCCTTCCTTCTTTCTTTTTTTTTGTTTCTTGCTGGTCATGGGGCTTGGACTCAGGGCCTTAGCACTGTCCCTGGTCTCTTTTGCCTATGGCTCTACCACTAGAATCTCACAGGAACTTTTCAGCCAAGGATGGCTTTGAACCATGCCCTTCAGATCCTAGCCTCTTGAGTAGCTAGGATTTAAGGCTTGAGACACCAGTGCCCGTCTTCAGCCACACCTTTCTTTTACTTGGTGAGATTTGTTCTCCTAGGACTAAATATCTACTGGTCCTTTGATTTGCAATGTTATCATCTCATAGTACTTTTTATTTTCCTTTATATATTTCAGATCGCCACTCATCCATTCCCTGCAGTAAAGCTTATCTAGGAGAATAATGTTACTACCTGTTTTTAATCTCCCAGGTTCACACTTTAAGTTCCAGAAGGAATTTTGAGAATGTCTTCCACAATATTATTGAACTTCCTAGTAATGTAATCTTTTTTTTAAAGTATGATTTCTTTTTATGCTAGCTGTAAGGAAACTGAGTCGTGAGAGTACCCAAATAAAGAAAGGTTAGAAAGCAAACTCAACAGATTAACAGACTTTTATTTTGGTGATAGAAGTCTGAGAGGGATTCCAGTCTTCTAGCTAGATTGGAGCAACAATGACAAACCTCTTACAACTGAGGTCTCCTTTTATTAGGCAGAGAGTGTGAAGTCAGGTGGGGACAGGGGTCTGGGGCAGTTTGTCAATGGAGGAGGGCAGTATGGGAACAGAGCAAGGAGAGTTTATGAAAAGCATCATATTTTAGGAGACATGCCAACAAACTGTATGTCCCTCAGTTCACAGATTTTCTCTTTTACAACTGCAGGGTATGCTTGGAGAGAGGGAAGAGGATGGGAACAAAGATGCAGCAAGGGCAGGTCTAAGATATGGCTATCAGGGGGAAAGGAGAGTGCTTTTAGTTTAAGTCATTTTCCATCACTAGCTATTTGGGAGATAGAGACTGGAGGATCACATTTCAAGGCCAATGTAGGCAAGAAGAAGTTCATGGAGACTCCATCTCAATCAGTGGTGGGGTACAGTGGCATGTGCCTGCCATCCACATCAACATGCAGAAGTACATGTAGGAAGATCACAGCCAAAGCTTGCCTGGGCATGAAGCAAGACTCTAATGACAGAAAAGGGCTGGAGGCATGAATGAAGTGGTAAAGTGCCTGCCTACCAAGCATGAAGCCCAGAATTCAATTCCCAGTACCACCACCACCAAAAATAAAAAAGTAGAGTCATCTTGATATGATTTGTTAGAAAAAATTAGTCTGGTTCACAACTGAATAGGCCCAAATTGTTAAGCATCCCCTGGGGGCACACTATTCTCTGTGTTTTCAGGCATCCTGAAACCCACTCAATTTCTTCATGCAGTTAGGATTGTTAACTACTTGGAGGAAAAAAATTCATCCACCATAGCAAATGTTTAAGCTGTCATGGAGGATGCCAAAGCATTTTATACTTTTGGTGAAGTGCTTTCTAGAATATTTAGATAGCTAGTGAAAAAATAAACATAAACACATTAATACTAAATGAGAAAGTATATAGAGATGGCTATACAAAGACAGTAACACAAATGGAAACAAGGCATATCTTCAAGGAAAGAAGATTTTTGAACTGCTTTCAGAGAGAGGTATGAATTTGCTAGATAGGAAAATATCATCTCTGGTGGCGCTCCAACTTAAAGCTGGTAAACTTAACTACTCAGGAGGTAGACATGGGAACATCACAATTTGACAACAACCCAGGAAATAACCTTTAGACTGCAACTCAATTGTCTTGGTGTGCTATCATGACACTCTCATGCTAGCTATGAGCAGACACACAATAGGGAAATTGTAATCCAGGCCAACCTTGGTATAAATCCAGACCCCATCTCAAAAATAACAAGTACAAAAGGGCTGGAAGCATGGCTCAAGCAGTAGAATACCTGCCTAGCAAGTGCAAATTCCTGAGTTCAAACCCCAATATTGCCAAAAGAAAGAAGGAAGAACAGAATGAAGGAAAGGATAAAGGAAAGAAATAGAAAATAGCACTTGTGCAGGCCTGAGTATGAAGCATTTTAGGATGGCTGTGGCTAGAAGGAGCATAGAATGTAGTCTGTAGAATGATGTATGAAGGTAGGAAGGTTGGCCTAGAACACGGAGGCCTTTAAAGGCTAACCTATAGAATCAGAATTTATATATAGCACAAATCATTATTGTAGTGATACAGGAAGGGAAATGACATCAATACATTTGTTGTTTGCAAAACTGGCTGAATGTGGAAGGTGGCTAAAAAATGTGTGAATCTGGAAGGGTAGACAGCACATAGGGATCTGTGGTAATAGTTTCCAAGATAAATTTTAAAAAAGTGTTTGAAGACAGCAACACTAGGAATGGAAGAGAGGGAATGACTTCCAAAATCATAAGGAAGTAGAAATGACATATTAGCAATGGCATGATATTTGAATAAAAGAGACTAGGAGACCCTTGGCTTACTAATTTTATTCTTTATATGAGGTATGAAACCATTAATAAAGACACAACATTTAGAAGGAACAAGTTTCAATGTACAAAGATAAGTTTGATTTCAGACATGCTAAGATTAAGTCATTCCTCTATCTCTAGAGAAGTCAGAATTGGTACTCAGAAAAGAAGTGAGAACTAGAGGGAGAGTTGAATTTGTTTTACTAAAATAGTGTGGTACCTTGGGAAAAGAGTATGGAGAAGAGAGCAAATCCAGTTGTATGTCATACCAGAAAGGTTCAACTAAGATTTTTGCCTTACAAGACCCTAGTCTTCATTGAAAATTTGCACCACTTGTAGAATTTACATTTTAAGAATCAGAAAGCTAATCAAATCACCTTCTTGTCCATTTGCATGGATTAATTTATTCTGCTTGTGTCCAAACTAGTACAGAAATGCTTTGAAACAAATAGTTCTATTTACAGCTCTGTATGAGTCAGGAAGTCACAAAATTTTTGTAAATTTCTCAAGTCTGAGAACAGTCTTCATAGTGTGTGCAATCAGACCACAGGCATATGGTGAGCCAGCTCTTGGCTTTCAAAAAGTGTGACTAAGAAAGAAGAAAGTTTGAATGTAATTTAGAAAGGTTTTGAACTGATTTAACATTAATGAATCCATTTAGTCTTAATGGCTATCTTTGTATCTTTGTTCTGTTCTCTTGAGATCATTTTTATGGCTTTCCATATATATCTATTTCAGAACCTTTTGTATGTTATCTGGCATGCGGTCCATTCATGTTACTGATTAGATTTGTGACTGTGGTCATTTTAATTAACTGAACAGATTCTGTTTAATTATTTCATGGTTGACATGCTCAAGACAAATTCTAACCTATTTGCTTATTGTATTGGGTCACCATAAAAATTATGTCTGCCAAAACCAATTGTAAACAACTATGTAATATGAGCAGATTTTTTTACATGAATTAATCTAGATATTCAACAGCAAATGGATACAACATTTTTTTCTGCAACATCTGTAAGACAAATCAACCACCCCTTTGTATGTGTCCTAATATTTTAAATCAACAGATAAGACAGGGAAGACTAACCCAACAGAACATTCTTCTGGTTTTAGCAATAGCAGATGGAGTTTATGTTGCTTTATTTGTTTTTATGATGTACTTTTGGCTAAAAAGCATTATCTGAAGCCAGGAGAATGACTTATAATCTGAAAGGTCATAAAAACGTTGTTTCAAATAGAACCACAATTGAAATATATTTTTAAAAAATCTCCCATGTCTGAATTGAGCTTAAGAAGTCATTGAATGATAAAATTGTTTATACATAAGGAGGACAGAATTTGAATTTAACTGTGGATTTATGGACATTATATTAACAAAATAATTTTATGTGTAGTAAAATTGAGCACACAAATGCACTTCACAGAGCTACAATACATTTTACCATGCATAGCATGCTCTTTAAGAATTGGATTTAAATTGCCTTTTGAGTAGCTTTTAGAATAGACTAAAATTAATAGTAATATAATGGGATTTCCCTAGGACCACTGATCCAATAAAATCCAAAGTTTATACATTTTATCACCACCCCATGAGTGGTCCTGCTAGGCTTTCATTGAGTGCAGACAGAGAACTCTGAACTTATCTTTATCAATGTCTTGGTTTTTCTTCTTGTATGGTTTTTCTAATTTACTTGTAAATTTTCATTAATTATTATAAACTATGATTTCCTAAATGAACTAGGCAAGCAAATCCACAAATACAAACAAGAAAAGTATAATTTTTCTGGAAACTCTCATGCCTGCCACTTTGCTGGATACAGAGGAGTCACTCTCAGAAAACACCTGACCTTCCTTGTGTGGAATGTCAGTGAAACTCTAGTAATGAGATGTTGTGGAAATAGGCCACAGGTTGGAAGATGCAATCCATGACCCTAAGAGTGAGGACCAAAACCGGGTAGAACTAAAGCATGACCAGAAGGGCTGCTGCCTAGGAGAGGAGAAAACCAGAGGTAATCCAAGTTCATGTCATAGCTGCCTTCGTTTACATGACTTTCAACTTAAATTTCTCTCTTGCTACTATGGTTATTATCTTTTCTTTATTTGGTTTTACTTATAAATCACGGTTGATTTTCTTTTACTCTAGACTTCCCCCCATATTTCCTTTCTTATCACATCTATAGCTCTTACCTCTGTCTTCCATAAATACTTGCTAAATGTTTACATGCTAGGCCCTAGAGACAATTTTGAATAATCTCCTTTTGCAACTGGTAGTTAAGTGTCTTACAAATAGACTGCATCACTTGTATTTTTGTCCTGGTTTTGTTTTGTGTGTTTTAAATACACAGAATGTATGTCTCTTTTCCATTCAAACAGAATATATGTCTCTTTCCATTCTCTCTTCTTCAATGAAAGTAAAGTCTTTAGTTGATTATTGTGCATGTAATAAGTGACTATACTCTTATTTTCCAAAAGTACCACATGAAAAAATACAAAGCAGGTGTTGGAAGCATGGCTTAGTTGGTAGAGTGCTAGCCATAATAGTGTCAGGTATTGAGTTCGAGTTCTGGCCTCACACCTAAAAAAAAGAGAAAATTTACAAAGCAATAAGTAAAAATGTCCCTATTCCTTATCTTTCCCACTTAGCTTCCCCAAAAGTTGTGGTCATCCTCCTCTCCTTCCTCTCCTCCTCCACCTCCTCCTCCTCCTCCTCTTCTTCCTCCTCTTCCTATTCTTCCTTTTCTTCCTTCTCCTTTTGCCAGTATTAGGGTTTGAATTCAGGCCTGGACACTGCCCCTTAGCTTTTTACTCAAGGCTGTTATTTACCACTTTGAGCAACAGATCTACTAATGGCATTTTTGTAGATAACTGGATATAATAGTCTCATGGACTTCCCTGCCCCCGATGGCTTCAAACAACCATTCTCAGATCTCAGCCTCCAAGTAGATATAGGAGTATAGGTTTGAGCTTTCCCTAGAAATTCTTTTTTTAAATTTAATTTCATTTTATTTGTGAACATACTGTACAGAGGGGTTACAATTACATGGATGGGATAATGCGTACATTTCTTACCAAGAATTGCAGCCTCCTCCTTTGTTTACCCTTCATATCCCTTCCCAGCCTCTCCCCTCCCCCACAATCCCAATCCTTCTCCTCCCGCCCCCCCCACCGACATTGTAAAGCTCGTTTTGGGCATGACAACTTGTACTTCTCATTGTTGCAACAGGTCCACCTGTATCCTTAAACAACTGGTTTTCTCCTCCACAAGTTATACTGACATCAAATATAGAGAAAGCAGGGGTTATTACTGTGGGGGAGGGACATACAAAGCAACAAAGAGATAATCTTATAAATGCGTTAGAAACACATGCATGAAAGAAAAAACATTAAAATACATATCTAAGGGTTCATTTTCCTGACATCACATTATCTGACCTTTTCCGCTTGACTCATACATATACTAGATATTGCAAATAAGGGAAACCATGGGACCTATGTTTCTTTGGGCCTTTCTTACTTGACTTAATATAATTTTTTCCAAGTTTTTCCATTTCCTAATCCCTAGAAATTCTTAATCTCCACCCCAAACCCCATTCTTCCTGCACTTCCCTCTTTTCCTTTTTCTTTTCTTCAAGAACACTGATGTTTAAAGTCAGGGCCTTATACTTGCCAGACATTTTGATCTATCATTTGCACCATACTCCAGTCCTTTCTTTCTCATTCAGATACCTACAAAATACTACATCATAGTTTATGTGCTCTCCTTTTCCAGTAAATATTGTACACAAAGGTGTTTGAGTCAGTTTTTTTGTTGTTTGTTTGCTTTTTGGTGCAAGTACTGGGGCTTGAACTCAAGGCCTGGGTGCTTTCTCAAAGCTGGCATTCTATCATTTGAGCACTTGAGCCAAGTGTCTACTTCCTGAGTCAGCATTCTTCTGTTTATTTTTTGGACAAACATACAAATAGTTTTATATAATAAACCCTCAGGATATGGAGTGTTGGTATAATCAAGCACACTTGAAATTTCAGTTGATATATCAAATTGCCCAAAGTCCAAACTAATTTGTTAATTTCACAGAATAACTTAATAAGTCTACCAATATGAAATTACCCTTTTTCTTGCATGTACCCAGTAATTGATACTATTGGACTTTCAATGATTTTACTGTAATGGGATTAAAAATAAAATATAATTGGTCCACCCTATCTGCAGATTGAATGAGTGTGTGTGTGTGTGTGTGTGTGTGTGTGTGTGTGTGTGTCTTTGTGTCAGTCCTGAGGCTTCAACTCAGGGCTTCCGGTCTGTCCCTGAGCTTTTTTGCTCAGGCAAGGCTAGTGCTCTACCACAGGCCTACTCCATCTTTTGGGGTGGATAATTGGTGATAAGGGTCTCATAGACTTTCCTTCTCAGGGTGGCTTTGAACCACGAACCTCAGACCTCAGCCTCCAGAGTATCTAGGATTATAGACATGAGCCACTGGCACCTGGCTTGAAAATACTTTTTAAAAACATGATGAATAGACATGTTCTTGTCATTATTCTTAAGCAATACAGTTGTACAAAGTACTTACGTTGCATTAGGTATTAGAAGTGACACAGAGGTAATTTAGGATGTGCATAACATGTATGCAAACTATTGTATATTCTATAAGGGGCTTGAGCATCTGTGGATGTGGGTATCCATGGTGCGTCCTGGAATGAATCTCTTAAATATATTAAAAGATAACTATAGAATAATTTTAAATTGAAATTTCCCAATTAACTTGTCAGGATGAATACTTTCTAAGTTTCTACTTCTGTTTGTTTTTCTGCTTTGAATTCCCTTTTAGCAGCAGGGTTGTGGTTTCCTATTTCACATGTCCTTGTATTTCAGAAAGAGGTTGGCAAAGGCCCTTCAGGAGCCTTCTCAGATGCACTTCCAAATGACAGCTTTACAAAACTGAATTTTGAAGTTGCAAGGTCCAAGTTGAATACTATTCAACTTACTCATTTTAGTTTTAAATGTTATTTTGTTGTAAAGGTTCTGTACAGAGGGGTTACAGTTACATAAGTAAGGTAATAAGAGCCGGGTGCTTGTGGCTCATGCCTGTAATCCTAGCTACTCAGGAGGCTGAAATCTGAGCATCACAGTTCAAAGCCAGCCCAGGCAGGAAAGTCCGTGAGACTCTTATCTCCAATAAAACACTAGAAAACCAGAAGTGGCACTGTGGCTCAAGCAGTAGGGTGTTCGCCTGGAGCTGAAGAGCACAAGGACAGTGCCTAAGCCCAGAGTTCAAGTCCCACAACCGACAAAAAAAAAGTAAGGTAATAAGTACATTTCTTGCCAAGCATTGTTACCCACTCCTTTGTTTTTCTCCCACTATTCCTCTCCTAGACTCATCCCCTCCCTGCTGAAGTTGTAAAGTTTATTTCCAATTTATGTCTTGTATACTCTTTCATCAACATCTCCCCATATGAGTTCTTCAATTTCCTTGAGTAAGTTGCTGGTGTGTGTGTGTGTGTGTGTGTGTGTGTGTGTGTGTGCGTGTGCGCGCGCGCGCGTGCACTTGAGGCTTGAACTCAGGACCAGGTGCTGTGAACATATTTTTTGCTCAAGGTTAGTGCTGTACTACTTGAGCCACAGCTCCAGTTCTAACTTTTGGGTGAATAATTGGAGATAAGACTTTCCTGAATAGGCTAGGTTTGAACTACAATCCTTAGATCTCAGCTTCTTGAGTAGCAAGGATTATAGGCATAAGCCACGGCATCCAGCTGAGCAAGTATTTTTAAAAATTAGTTTATATTATTTATACCAGGAGATTTTATTGTTATAGCATATGTTTATACTGCATTCCAATCAGTTTCACCCTTCTATCATATTCTATGTTCCAATATCTCCAAAACATCTTTAAGCAAGTTTTTTACCTCCTATATCAGGAACTTCATTTATAATGTAACAGTGATAATAGTACATCATGAGGAGGGAATGTTAAATCCAGTTGTCATCGTCATTGGTGTTATAGTTGTTACTCATTATCATACCTATTAACAATCAGTAAAAGCGACACTATATTTTCAACTGGGAAAAAATGTTAAATGGATGAGCTAGCAATTATGGATTTATTCCTCAGTCCCTATTTTAACCAGTCCAGGGTTCCAGGTGTACCTGTCATTTCCCCAAAGTCAGCTCTTTTGTTCCTTGAATATCAGTATTTCTCTTTTATGGCCGTGTAGTCAAAAACAGATAGGGAAAACTGCAGTGATTGGAGTAGTGTTAGCACTAGTAACCCCCTATATTTATATTATTTATTTTAGTCTTTTAAACCATGTAAGAAATTAGGCATGAGATAAATTGGAAGTTAGTGAATAAGCAGAATAAAGAAATTACTTTGATATAGATATTTTACTTAAAGAGGACAGACTTTGAGAAAATTATAGAAAAAGTGGCACTATGGTATTTATTGATGAGGAGGAGAGTCTAATGAATACCCATCAAGGACATCTGTGAGAGGACTGTGACTTCACTTATGACTGAGTCTAGGTTTGTCTCTGCCCACCCTGTCTGCCTCACCCACATTTATCCAGAAGATAAGCCAAGAAGTTAAAGTATGCCAATCCACATATACACACATAGTTTCTTCTATTTCCTCTATATTCTCTCACATTTCCTCCTCCACCTCCTTCTCTTTTTCTACTTAGGTTTTTGGACTGTTTATCTTATTCACCAAATCCTAGAGGAGTATGAAACATGGTGAATTTCCTCTTGCCTTGAATGTGAATCAACGTGTACACGACTTTTCAATTTAAGCATTTATTTAGTCATTCACACACACACACACATTTATTTAATGAAGCAGTTTCTCAACAAAATTTTGGAAGTTCTTAAAAATACTAAATTTAGATTATGCTAATGGAAATGAACTCCAAGACATGACACAAGAGGTTTTTCTTTGTGTTGTTTTTAATGTACTATGTGATTTTTTGTTTCTTTTGTATGTTCTTCTCCCTGCAGTATATATCCCTTGTTGTCACTGTATTTGATTTTGGTACCTTGGTATTATATGTATGTTTATTTGAATTAGGGAAGGGAAGGGGAACAGAATGGTGAGACAAAGGACAAGGGGGAACCAATGAAACAATGATATACACAAGACAATGTATTGGAAATGGTCTGTACAATTTGGGGAGGGACGCTTGCAGGGGAGGTAGAGTAAGAGAAAATTGAGGGAAGGGGCAACAAGGTTGACAAGAAATATACTCATTACCTTACTTATGTAACTGTAACCCCTCTGTACATCACCTGACAATTAAAAAACTGACTGTTTCATAAAACTGAGTTCTTTTATATCCAGCCTGTAAATGCATATATATATATATATATATATATATATATATATATGATTTTTTGTTGTTGTTGTTGGTCGTGAGGCTTGAACTCTGGGCTTGGGTGCTGTCCCTATCTATGCTCTTCAGCTCAAGGTGAGTGCTCTACCGTTTGAGCCACAGTGCCACTTCCAGTTTTCTAGTGGTTTATTGGAGAAGAGTATAAATGCATATTTATCTACAGTTTTGCTACAAGTTTAAAATGATTAGATTTAGTCAGGATGATAACCTGTATAGAAAAGTCAGTTTGAGTTGCCTATTTACAAGGCAAGTATTCAGACAGAAGTTGAAGATAGATATTTGGAGTCATTCATTAGTTTAGCAGAATTTAAAAGCTTATGACTTCTAGAAAAACTGGTTCACTAATATTTCAACTTGTGTTGAGGCTAAGCACGATAGCTTAAAAAAATCTATTACACTGTAATTTCTTTTTTTTCTTTTCTCTCTCTCTCTTTTTTTTTGTCAGTCATGGAGCTTGAACTCTAGGCCTGGGCTCTGTCCCTAAGCTCTTCAGCTCAAGGCTAATACTCTACCACTTGAGCAGCAGCACCACTGCCAGCTTTTTCTGTATATGTGGTGCTGAGGAATTGAACCCAGGGCCTCATGCATGCAAGGCAAGCACTCTACCACTGAGCCACCTTCCCAGCCTTTACACTGTAATTTCCTTTGGTAATTTTTAACATTACTTTAACAATTCTCTACTGTCACATTTCTGTATTTATTTATTTCTTATGTGAATTTTTTGAATTCACAGTCTGATCTTAATACATAAAAGATGTATTCTAGACAAAAAGATCCATCACAGAGAAGAAAGCTAATTAAAACATCTATCAGTCTGTACGACCTTTTTGAATTCTGTTTGTAAGAGTTAGCACTTGTTATCTAGTTAAAAACTTATGAATTAATTATTTGAAAATCTTTCCTGAGTCATGTTAATGATATGAGAATTAAAAATTTAAAATATCAAGGTAATTATTTAATTGAAAACATGTTATAGTTTATGGATAAGGATAAAGTCTGAAGTAGAAGATGTTAGTAAAAGAAATGACTAGAATTTTGACAACATAAAATGTAAACAGGATGTTTTCTAATTAATATTCCACCCCCTTTTCATTTTGTTTTAGCAGCAACTTTAGAATGGTGCTCTTAGTATGGACTGTATTCTATAAGGCCCATTTGATTCCTAACACATCTAAGTTTAGGCAAGTCAAAATCCACTGTGCTCTGCATAATCCAGAGAGAGTTAAAACTATTTTAGGGGTTGACTTTTGAATTCTTACCTTCATCACTTTGGGATATAAATAACATTTTTCCCAGAATCCTTTATAGCCCACCTTTGTTCTCACTTGTCAGTTGCAATATTACTGTCTTGAGTTTCTGAACATACTACTTGTCTTGCAAATGTGGTTATCTATCGTACTTCATTAAATCAATTCTTGTTGTTTTTATTTAGATGCTCATTATATTTCTATATTTATTTGTAAATGTTTTATCAGAATCAAACATTTTTATGCTCTCATGAAATTAGAATCAACACAAGTCCTAGAACTTTTAGGCTATTTCCAAATGCCAAATTAATAAAATGAGATCTCTCTTTGTTTTACACTTTGTTCTAGTTTTTCCATACATTTCCAAACATTCAGCAGAGGACATTAAAGACAAGGTTAACCATGTTGAGAAATTCTGTCCTGTTTTCACATTTTTGTTCCTATGTAAGAAGACTGACTAGATGCTGATAGGCAGGAAACAATTGATGAGCTTTAATGCAGAAGTATGAGCATTAGCATTTTAAATTCTTACCTTGCAGATTATGATTTTCAATATGCCAAACTTTTGAGATTTACCAAGGTTCCAACAATAAAGAAAAATTACTTACATCTGTTGCCACTTTAGCATTCAGGTAAAAATAAGCAATAATTTGTGAAATGTCTTGAATTTCTCTGGCATAAAATATACTTACATTTAAAAATGATTGATGTCAAACTAAATGACACTTGAGTTTGTCTTACTGTAGCTGAGGGGTATTTTGAAAAAGTGATCCGAGTATTTTATCACATTTATTCCAGAATTTTAAAGACTTAATATTTTATACTTCAATTGTATGCATTCCATTAGGATCTTTTTTCATGAAGACATTTTTCTTTCAATTTTCCACTTTTTATTTGAAAGTGTATACATTATTGTTACTTAGTTCAAATGAATAAAAGAAAGCTAAGCAAATTGCTTAATGTGTTTCAATAATTTTCCTATTTCATATTAGTGTATTTAAAGATATATAATAATCTCAAGGCAAGCTCTCCTTATGTGATATTTTAGTTTTTCCATTCAGTTTGGAAGCATTTTTTATATCCAGAAAATTTGTCTCCATTATGTGAAGTTACTTTATTTAGCAGTATTGAAAGAAAAAGGGAAATGAAGGTTACAAATAGATTACAGAGAAATAGCAGCTAAATTTGCATAGTTTTTCAGTGAGGCCATGGAAAATGTGGACAAATGGTCCTTCACTGCTGAGAGATGCACTCTAACAGCATGTTAGAGGGAAAAGGAGCTGAGAGAGAAGGCTGATAGGAGTCATTTTGGTGATAAGTTGCTTTGGACAGGAGCACAAAGAGGGTAGCTCAGAGATTATCCAAAACATTCCTTCTCATGCACCTCAGTTAGTCTGCATCTTTGCAACAGCTTTGAGTCATAAATGTTGAGTTGTAAAATCAGCTGAGGATGGAAGGAATACCTTTAAGTTTGCACACTATGTAAAATCAAGCAAAATGAATTGGTAAACATCTCATGTTAACCTTGCACAATAGAGACCATAAAGTTTCTGCCAATCAATAGATGGTGCGTTGTAATGACTTGTTGATTTCAAAATGCAAAAAATTATTTGCTTTTAGTTTTTTTAATTTAGTTTTTTGGCTTTGAAATTAGTTTTTTTTCAGAAAATACATGGAGAAATATTAGAATATCTAGTATAATTCTAAGGACTATTTTGCTAGCATGTATTAGTTCATAAGGGGTTTCATTGTGACATTTCCATATATGCATACATTTTGGAAAATCTTTATTTCTTAGACTATATTTAGTGTATTGAGCTATTTTATTTTATTTTATTTTATTTTTTCCCTTTTTTTTTATTGTAAAGATACTATACAGAGGGTTACAGTTACATGAGTGAGGTAATGAGTACACTTCCTCTTGAACATTGTTAGCCCCTCCATTGTTTTCCCCCTACCATCCCCTCCCTCCCTCCCTTCCCCGAAGTTCTTTTTTTTTTTTTGATTGTGATTAAGTGATTACATAGTTTCTAAGTCAC
>NW_012267240.1:8030574-8084320 GCF_000151885.1 Dipodomys ordii | reverse complement strand
TCTTCTCTGTTCTGAAATTCTTTTCTTCTCTTTCTTTTTTTGTTATTTCTCACCTCTGGTTTTTCTCTGAGTGTTCGTCTTTTTGTTGTTGTCGGTCTCTTGGGGAGATTAAGCGTTGGAACTCGAACTCTCTTTTTGGTTGGAGAGAGCTGTGGCGGTTCCCTACTGCCCCGTCGCCATCTTGGTCCCCCCTCCGTATTGAGCTATTTTAAAGAATATAAAACTATGTATGCCACTCTAAACTTGATTTTCGTGAAAAGGGTAAGTTTAAACTCATAAATTATCCTGTCACATTAAAAATGGGCTTTTTATGAGATCTTAAAGATGAGAAATAATGTACAAGACACTATGTTGAAAACGAACTTTACAACTTGGGTAAGGGAGGCAAGAGTTGGAGATGTGGGAAGGGAAGGGATGGTAGGGAAAACAAAGGACCGAGGTAACAATGCTCTATAGGAAATGTACTTATTACCTTACTCATGTAACTGAAACCCCTCTCTACAGTATTTTTTTTACAATAAAACATGTATATAATGACATAATATCCAGATAAAGTAATATGATAATTTTGAAAATCTTTTCTATAAAACTCAAGAATGTGAAGATGGCTCAGTGGTAGAGTGCTTGCCTTCTATGCATGAGGCCTTGGGTTCAATTCCTCAGCACCAAATAAGCAGAGAAAGCCGGAAGTGGTGCTGTGGCTCAGGTGGTAGAGCTTGAGCTCAAGAGCTGAGGGACAGTGCCCAGGCCCAGAGTTCAGGCCCCATGACTGACAAAAAAAAAAAAAAAGTTAAATTTACTAGCGTATTTTTACAGTATCTGAATGAACTCTTACTTGTAGCACTTTATACTTTAATGGTATTGCATATTTTGTTATTATATAATTCTTTATTGTGTTTTATTTGGGGTAAAAAAATCACTGAATATCAGCATGAGTGGTCAGGGTAAACAGCTATGACTCTGGAAATAGCAGTGGTGGAAGGCAGAAGTCTTTCTGAGTCTGCCACTCAGCAGCCATTGAGCTTCCAAACTGCTTGCCTTTGCTTCCTCTGTCTTGGCATGTTCCCTCAGGGGCTGCTACTGCCTCCCTGCTCTGTACCTTCAGAGCTGCTGCTTATCCTTGAAGCAGAACTTCAAGCTGGGCCTTCGGACACCTGCTGTATAAGTGAAGAAACCAAAGCTCAGAATGTTAAGCAATTTGCCACAGTCACCCAGTTAATAAACAACTAATATTGAGGTTTAAAGACATCTGAATGGCTGGTGCCGGTGGCATACTTCTGTAATCCTAACTCAATTAATTCAGTGGGCTGAGATCTGAGGATCGTGGTTCAAAGCCAAACCAAGCAGGGAAGTCTATAAGACTCTTATCTCCAATTAACCAGCAAAAAGCTAGAAATGAAGCTATGGCTCAAGTGGTAGAACACTAGCTCAGGGTCAGGGTCCAGAACCTGAGTTCAAGTCCCAAGACTAGCCACCCCAAAAAGAACAAACAAAAAACCCCACAATCAAATAAAAATAAAGATACCTGAATGTAAAGTCCACATGGTTTTATCCATGAACTTATAATACTCAGTGTTACTTACATTTCAATTTGAAAATCTGTCGTGGCCATAACTCTGTTTTATATCATTTAATTTTTTTATTGTAAAGATGATGTACAGTGGAGTTACAGTTATATGAATAAAGTTATGAGTACAGTCCTCGAACATTTTTGCCCCCTCCTTTGTTTTATTGCTGAAAATTCTAAAGAACTAAGCTTGATTTTGATTCGCTATGTTTTGGGTAATTGTTCCTTGACACATTTCTGTAAATCTGGCTGAATTTTCAATATTTCTTCATGGATCTTAAACAAATGAACGATGTTTTACAAACTGGATGTAGTCTATTCTCATCCATTTATGTAATTGTTAAAAATTTTGAAAAACAGTGCTCCCATTCCTCTCAATATTAACAATTTCTTTAGCATCATCTTTTTTGTAGTTTATTTATTTATTTACATCACCATGGTGTTTTCCCTTTTTTTAACTGTATTTTTTTGTAAGGGTGATGTGCAGCAGGGTTAAAGTTACATAAATAAGGTAATGAGTGCATTTATTTTGAACAGTTTTACCCACTACCTTGTTTTCTGCTGCTTTCCCTCCCTCCCATGTCTCCTTTCCCTCCTCCCAAGTTGTAAATTTCACTTCCAACATAGTGTCTAGTGAGTATTGCTGTTGTATTGGTTCACCCATTGTCCCATGGTTTCTGTGATTCCTCATCCCTTCCCCTAATCAGATAAACTTACCTACTGTATTTTAATTTCCACTTTCATTTTTCCATTTTTATTCCATTTATGAAGCTTTCAGAATGGACTTACAAAGGCTTATATGACAGATATCAACTTGTAGACAAAGAACTAGCTAGTAATATTATACAAATTTTATCAAATTAGGGTACCAAATCAGAAACAATGACCACAGAAAATAAACGAGAGGAGAATAAAAACAAAAGACCAAAGAAATAACTGCAAACAGTACAATAAAAAAGAAAAAAGAAAAACAACTAACCACAAAACAAACATCTTGTTTCCATATCATGGAGATCAGTTCAATTAACCTCATTTTATGTGATCATATGTACATAGCTGTTCAACTAGTATGAACCTATCCTAAGCATGTATTAATTACTACAAATGAAGGAAATCATGGAATTTATGATATTTTCCAAGTCTTTCCATTTCCTTACAAATGGAGAGATGTCATTCTTTCTGACTTTTCTATGGAAGCATAGAATTCCATTGTGTATATATACCACATTTTCTTGATCTATTCATCTACTGAGGGGAAGCAGGGTTGATTCCATATCTTAACTATGGTACATAATGCTGCAGTGAACATAGTTGTGCTGGTAGCTTTAGTATGACCTTGTTTGTGATCCTTTGGGTAAGTGCCTAAAAGTGGGATTGCTGGGTCATAGGGGAGCTATATGTGGAGTCTTTTGAGGAATTTCCATATTGCTTTTCAGAGTGGTTGAACTTCTGCCAACAGTGCAGTAGGGTTCCCTTTTGGCCACATCCCTCCAGCATCTGTTGTTATTAGATTTCTTGATTATAGCCATTCTAACTGAAGTGAGGTGGAATATCAATGTTTTTTTGATTTGCAATTCGTTTATGGCCAGAGAAGTTGAGCATTTCTTCATGTGTCTATTGGCTAACAGTGTAGTAGTGTTCCCTTTGGCCACAGCATTTGTTACTATTTGTTTTCCTAATATTGGCCATTCTAACTGGGGTCAGGTGGAATCTAAATGTAGTTTTGATTTGCATTTCTTTGTTTTTTGGCCAGAGATGTTGAACATTTCTTTATGAATCTATTGGCCATTCTTATTTCCTCTCCGAGAAGTCTCTTTTTAGTTATTTAGCTCACTTATTACTGTGGTGGTGTTTCTTTGAGTATTTGTATTTTTTTTGAGCTCTAAGTATATTTTTGATATGAGGCCCTTGTCTGTTATATAGCTAGTAAAGATCTCCCAATCTGTGGGCTTTCTTTCTTTTCTTTTTTTTTTTTTTTGTCGGCCCTGGGGCTTGAACTCTGGGCCTGGGCGCTGTCCCTCAGCTCTTCAGCTCAAGGCGAGCGCTCTACTGCTTGAGCCACAGCGCCACTCCAATCTGTGGGCTTTCTATTTATCTTGCTAGCTATGTCCTCTGCCATGCAGAAGCTTTGCAGTTTAATAGCATCATCTTTACATCTGTTTCCCATCTACATGTGTAAACATGTTAGGCATTCATCAGTTTTCATTGGATGTCTCTGTACATGAATTTTCTCTATAGAAATAGGAGAAACAAAAGTGTTTTTATGAGTCTCTTTGCCTGCCTGTGTAGCCAAATCTTTTTTTGCAAGTAATAGCAAATATAGAACCTTGGTTTAGAAATTATAAATGGAGTAGCCCATTTCTGTAGAGCAAAGAAATAATAACATGTCATATTAATTATTTTAATTTAGACCAGATTTTTATCTTATTTTTTCCTCTGGGCAACTACACTCTAGGAAAATCTTACAACCACAGCAGGGTTTTATCTTACACCTCTGTACTTTGCATCCAGGATTATGGAACTTCACATTGACTTTCATATAATTTGATAAAATTACCATAATATTACTAGCTATGTCTTTGGTCTACAAGTTTGATATCTGCCTTACAAGCTTTTATAAGTCCACTCTGGAAGTTTCAGAAATGGGGAAAGCGGAATGAGAATGGAATACTGAGATAATTGGAAGTGGAAATGGAAATAAAGTGAAATGTTCTCTTTCTCGTGTAAGCTCTGAAATTAAATTTATGAAGCGAGTCAGGCTCAATACTGACTGGCTCCCTGGTTCATATTCTCCTGGAATTATCATGAATATTAAGACTTATAATTTCATCCATGTAATAGGTGCTGAATAGAAACTTATTAAGCAGATATTAGTTATTAGATATTAAATTAGATATTAAGAGGAGTTTTATTTTGACTTTTTGCTTATTATAAAATATAATGGTAGAATTTTCCATTAATTGAATTGACACATTTAAAGGACTTTTTCAATTTTATTTTACCATTTAAAAATATATTTCATAACAATGTATAACTACCTCCATCCAAAAAAATTAGAATGTCTCTAGGATAGTTTACCTTGATCTAATAAGACTTCTTTTGACCATTGTTTATATATACTCACAAGGTCACACAATCTTACTTTAATGTATAAATATTGTTGAGCATCCTTTAAAAATGTTTTTCAAGAATTTCTCCTTCAACAACTCTAGTTAAAAATAGTTTTCTAGCCAGGTAGGAGCTGGTGGTTCACACCTAGCTTGAGGATCACAGTTCAAATCCAGCCTGCACAGGAAATTCCCTATGAGACTCTTACCTTCAATTACCACCAGAAAACTGGAAGTGGCACTGTGACTCAAGTGGTAGAGCGCTTACCTTGAGCAGAAGAGCTCCGGGACAGCCCTCAGCCCGAGTTCAAGCCCTACAATGAACAACAACAACAAAATAGTTCTAGCCAGGGACTAGTGACTCAAGCCTATATTCTTAGCTGCTCAGAATGCTGAGAACTGAAGATCATTGTTCAAAGCCAGCATGTTAAGGAAAGTCTGTGAGACTCTTATCTCCAATAATCACCAAAAAGTCAGAAGTATAGCTATGGCTCAAGTGATCTGAGCCTTGAGTGCTCTAGCCTTGAGCAAAAGAAAAACCTCAGTGATTAACACCAAGACCCTGAGTTCAAACCCCAGGACACACACTCTCTCTCTTTCTCTCTCTCTCTCTCTCACACACACACACAAACAAACAAACACACACACATTACCATTTCTATCTCAAGCAAAACTGTAAAAAAAAAAAAGGAGGGGTGAGAGGAACCAATGGATTACAACTGAAGACCCAGAAATGAACCCACCGACCTATAGCCACCTAATCTTCGATAAGGGAGCCAAAAAAATAGAATGGAAGAAAGATAGCCTCTTCAGTAAATGGTGCTGGAAAAATTGTTTAATCATTTGTAGAAAACTAAAGCTAGACCCTTATATATAACCCTGCACAAGAATCAACTCCAAGTGGATCAAAGACCTCAGAGTCAAAGAAGATACCCTGAAAACATTACAGGAAGGAATAGGAGAAACCCTAGGTCTCCTTGGCACAGGCCGAAATTTTCTTAATAGAGACCCAGAAACACAACAAATCAAAGAAAGGTTGGACAAATGGGATTGCATGAAGTTGCAGAGCTTCTGCATGACAAAGGACATAGCTAGCAAGATCAATAGAAAGCCCATGGATTGAGAGAAGATCTTCACTAGCCATACAAAAGACAAGGGTCTCATATCTAAAATATACCTTGAACTCAAAAAATTAAATCCCCCAACAACAAATCCTCAAAGAAACAACTGCCCAATAAATAAGTGGGCTAAAGACATTCAGAGAAACTTCTCTGAAGAGGAAAGAAGGATGGCCAATAGGCACATGAAGAAATGCTCAACCTCTCTAGCCATAAAAGAAATGCAAATCAAAACAACATTGAGATACCACCTCACCCCAGTTAGAATGGCTATAATCAAGAAATCTAATAGCAACAGATGCTGGAAGGGATATGGCCAAAAGGGAACCCCACTGCATTGTGTTGGGAGTGTAAACTTGTTCATTCACTTTGGAAAGCAGTATGGAGGTCCCTCAAAAGACTCCACATAGAGCTCCCCTATGATCCAGCAATCCCACTTTTAGGCATTTACCCAAACGATCACAAACAAGGCTCTACTAAAGCTACCAGCACAATTATTTTTATCACAGCATTATTCACCATAGCTAAGATATGGAACCAATCCAGATGCCCCTCAGTAGATAAATGGATCAAGAAAATGTGACATATATATGTATATGTGTGTTTATATATATATATATATATATTCTATGCCTCCATCAGAAAGAATGATACTGCCCCATTTGTTAGGAAATGGAAAGACTTGAAAAAAATCAAATTAAGTGAAGTAAGCCAGGCCCAAAGAAACATAGGTTCCATGGTTTCCCTTATTTGCAATAACTAGTATATATCTAGGACAAGCAGAAAAGGTCAAAAGCTATGTACATATGACCATATAAGATAATGCTAAGCAAAATGAACCCCAAGGTAGGGACACAAGAGGTTTAATCTTTCTTGCTGTCATTTTTAATGTACTTATAATGTACTGTGTGATTTTTTGTCTGTTCTTCCCCCATGGTATAACCCCCATTTTCATTGTATTTGATTCCAGTGCCCTGCATCTTATATATACATTCTTCTAACTTGGGGAGGGGGAGGGAAATAATAAGATGCTGAAATAAGGATACAGGTTGGCCCACTGTACAATGAGATGTACAAGACACTATGTTGAAAGTGAATTTTACAACTTGGTGGGAGAGGGAGGTGTTGGGGAGGTAGGGAGAGAAGGGATAGTGGGGGAAAGACAAAGGAGGAAGTAACAATGCTCAATAGAAAATGTACTCATTACTGTACTCATGTAACTATAACTGCTTTGTACAGTATCTTTACAATGAAAATA
The DNA here is from genome assembly GCF_000151885.1 of Dipodomys ordii. Taxonomy (NCBI): domain Eukaryota; kingdom Metazoa; phylum Chordata; class Mammalia; order Rodentia; family Heteromyidae; genus Dipodomys; species Dipodomys ordii. Next base: position 8,077,270 of record NW_012267240.1, on the reverse strand, counting down.
TACAGGTGGAGGAGAGAAAGGAACAACAAATGAGAATAACAGAGGGAGTGATATATGCATTTTTGCAAATTTCACACAATGATTAGTACAAGTAACATGTCCTGTGTATGTACCCATGATTCCACTTATACAGGAATAAAGACAGAAAGATCATGATTCAAGGACAGCTAAGGCAAAAACATGGAGAGGCTGTATCTTAAAATCAAGCCTGGCATGGAATCTCATGACTGTGGTCCCAGCTATAGTAGAGGTGGAAGTTAGAAGGATCAATATCGAAGGCTGGCTCAGGCAAAGAGTGCAAGATTCTATTTGAAAAATACCTAAAGCACAAACATGTTGGAAGAATAGTTTAAGTAGTAGAGCACTTGCCTAGTGAGCACACACATGCATTTACAAGCACGCATGTGCCTGCATGTGTGTGTGTGTGTGCGTGCACACACACACACACACACACACACCTGTGGAATAGAACTTTTTTTTCTTGGTTTCTGATATTTTGTTCATTATCTCCATTTTTCATTCATACTGTCGCCCTTCCTATACTTGCTTTACACAGTCAGTATATTATTTACAATTTTACATTAACTTTGTCACCTTCATAAGTCACTCTGAAAGTTTAACAAGTGAGAAACCTGGGATGGGTCCAGAATGTCTAAACCCAGTAGGACAATGGGGGAAGTGCTTGGGGGAGGGAGCCTCGTCTATGCCGTGAAGACTCAACCTTCATATTTCTGTTCATCCTATATGGTCATGAAGAATATTTTGAAAGGAAAGAGTGCATATTTATACTAGGCCTGATGTTTGATTCTGGAACCAGAATCAGAGTGTAGTTTATAAACTGAAACTATGGTCTTCTCTCTTGAGCCAGGAGCATGGCCAAGCAAGTATGAAGACGATTACACATTTCCATTGGAAAAGGAGGCAGGCAATTCATCTGACTGTAAAAACCAGCATGCAATGTCAGTGTTGCTGTTGCATGGCAGTAATGGCTATAACTCTACCACAGAGTTTACTGGCTAAAAAACAGTCAGAAGGTACTATATGATGGAAGAACCACTGAATTACACAGCATGTTCACAACCCAGAAAAAGCATCTGGGTCTCTACCATTAGGCTGTTGGCTTCTCTTGGAGTCATTTTGCATCCTAAGTCTAGATTGGAATTTGGCTCTAGCTCGCTATCCCTCAGCAAGTGTCTTTTTTACTACACTGTAGGTTTGTTTTTGTTTTTGTTTTTCATCTTGTTTTCAGTCTATAGTATTGCACAAGCCCTTTTACAAGCAGTTTTGGGATTCTGAGTTTAATGATGTTGTTTCAGAAAGTTTAAAACATGAGCTATAAAGCATTTATAATTAAGTACACTTTGCCAATGTAATTCACCAGTTTAGTTTATGTGTTGTCTCAGCAAGGGCCGTAATTTGCCATGTTTGAAATTCTACCAGCCAAAATTCATTTAAACACTTGAGATAGAAATTTTCTTTTCACGGAAACATCTGCTAGCTAAAATAATAATCAATATCAAGCAGACACTAAGGGCCTGGGATGTAGTCGAGCAGTAGAGTTATAACCTAGCATGGTCAAAGACCTGGACACAAGACAAAAAGAGAAGAAGCCACTCATAATCATCTCTGTTCACTAACTAATGTTGTTCCTCATCTCACATTCTTAGAGTCATAAAAGCTCTTAGTTCCACCTTGATTTTAGAAGAATTAGAATTTTGTCTTTCTGGCTATCCAGTTGCCAGACAGTTTTGTAAAAATGTAATGCACTCTTGTAGTTGGGATTTTCAGCATCTTTTATTCAGGTATGTTTAATACATATTGATACATGAACTCATTGAAATGAAATTTACTGTTAGAAGATAAAATTGACTTTGTTCCTTTATTTTGACCCACAGTTCTACCCATTTTGTTAAAGAAATGTACTATTTGGAGTTTAGCAAAATTAAGATAATTAGATACATTTTATGCTTAGCAAACTAAGTGTTCAGGGAACTTATTTGACAAGCAACTTGGTTTTTTGGATTTAATGGAAGAATAAATAGTTCAGCTGTTATACAAGGTGAGATTGTTCTCTTAGTTAAGATAATTCATATTCTTCACAGAGTTGAGATACATTGGTGAGTATGGACTAATATAATTGAGTATAGTGGGAGATATATCACTGAGATTCCAAGATCTTATAAATGAGCCTATTTAATCCACAAGAATGATCCTGCAGGTATTTAAAAATGATTAAAGAATAGCAGTCAGTATGTACTGCTGGCTTATACTTTGGAAGTACAACAAATATTCAGTGTTCGTGAATTTCATGAATTGACATAATTTTCAAGGTAGAGTTTTCAGCTGCTTGGAACTTTCAGTGATTCCAACTTGACATAAATTCCCATGACACTACTGTTGATATCATTAAGTCTCTCATTACCTTTATGGCCAGTCATTCTGCATAGTTCACTTCTTTGCTTCCTAAATGCTAGACATTTTAAATTATGTATTTAATTCCTTCAAAGAATGCTGGTTCAATAGTTCAAGAATTTTCATAATAGTTTAAGTTCCTTCATGTCTAGAAATGTAAGCTAACCATAACATTTCCTTTTCATTTTTTAGAGCATCAGGGCATCTGGCCTTATCCTGTTGGAAACGATTCTTTTTGGGTCTCTGCTCTTATACTTTCCAGTAAGTAACAAAATTGCATTTTATTAGCCATTTTTATTTTGCTTTGCCAAAATTGTGTGTGTGTGTGTGTGTGTGTGTGTGTGTGTGTGTGTATGTATGAATATATGTATTTAGGTTAGCAAGGACTTAACAGATATTCAAATTTTACTCTTATCATTAGGATAACCTTAGACAAGTTATCATTTTAAATGCTTAGTTTCAAATGAAATTCATTATACTTTTCTTTCCAAGTTTGTGAGGTTAAATGTGTAAGTAAAATAGTGTATGAAAATCACACTTGGTATATATACTTTATAGATACAAACTGGTATTAATTTCTTCTTTCTTGACCTAAATTAGAAAACAGAGACACTCCAACTAGTAATGCTAGAAAATCCCCTGTGGAAAAATAGATATGAAAATGCATTTAATAATGAATATCATATGTTTGACATATGTGTGGTACCAGTGCCATAGCTGATCATTTTATCATATTAGTACTGTGTCTATAAGAAAAAGGTAAGTACCAATTTATTGACTTAGTTCAACCAACTTGTGCTCAGCTGTTGTGTGCTAAGCAGCACGATAATTTGATAATTTCTGGGAATGGTAATTTCTGGGAATGTTGTATGAGAAGGATAAACTTGATTTCTTCTCTCAAAAAGCTTACAATTTACAGGAAGAAATGAGTCAGTACACACAACTGTAATACAGTGTGACAAATGCTAAGAGGACAGTGAGAGCAGGATGATGTAGAGACACTTAGAAATTGTATCTCACCAAATCTATACCAATGGAGACTCAGAACTGAAAGATGAGTATATGTCAGAGAGTAAGATAGGTTGCCTAGATATTATGTTCCTTTTCTTGCTGCCTCTACCCAAGCCTTGTAGAGGCTTTATCTTCTCTCCCATCTCAGTAATTAACTACCTCAGAGCCCCACAGCTCTCATTCTATGATCTCATAGACACAGTTTTAAATAAGAATATTTATATCTTGAGGACTGATAAATTTCTTTCTCCAGCTTAGGCCTTTACTCTCTATTACCTTCATGAAACTACAACAAAATTGCCTGCTATGGTTTTAGCTGAGTTACTGATCACTGATTTTTATGTTCTTTCTGGTTGCTCAGGCCAAAAACCCAGGAGTCACAATTGATACTTGTTTTCTCATATCCACTGGGAAACTTCTCAAAATGTATCAGCAATCCAGTCAATTCCAGTCATGTTCACTGCTGTACCTTGGTCTTGGCTAAGAACAGTTTTTTCTAGATTATTACCATGATCTTTTACTAACCCTTTTCTTCCATGCTAGTATCTTAAAATCTGTTTATTTTCAAAACAACTGTACATTTTAACAGCAAAGTTAGACTAATCAAGTCACTTTTCTCAAAACTATTAAATGATTCCCTCCTTTCTTTATAGTCGGAGGTAAAATCCTTACAAACACCTCTAAAGCCAGACAAGATTTGGACTCTGCTTACTACCACCCCATCACCTTAGTTTCTTATCTTCTCCTACTCAGTGTTTAGATCAAGCACTCAGGTCTTGAATTACATTATCTACTTCCCTTTAAAATAGAAATATATTTAAATTAATTGATATATTACTATTATGGTAAGAATGTGTTTTCCAGCCCAAATTTCTATGTCAAAAACCAAATCCTCATTGCAACAGTGTTGGGAGGTGGAGCCTTTGGGAATGGAGTTAACATCCCAAGGGCTCTGTTTCCATAAGGGAATTAAAGTCATAATAACAGAGATGAGGAATTGTAGTCCCTTTTGTCTTTCTGCCATCTACCCTCAAGGATGCAAGAAAAAGGTGTTCATTCAGCATCAAGTGTCAGCACTTGATCTTGGACTTTATGGCCCCCATAACTGTGAGAAATACATTCCTGTCTCAGCTACTTTCATATAGCAGTCCAAGTGAATTATGACAATGTTTTTATTTTTCCATAAAATCATCCATATTCTTTTTTCTAATTTACTGGCATGGTTTTGTGCATATTAATATTAGAGGCAATGCACTAGTATCAAGATTGAGTATTTTACTGATAATACTCTTCCTATATAAATAGCCATGTCATGCAGCATAACATTCAGTCTTTACCAGGGACAATGAGATATTTAAGCAAAGTCATAGAATCAGCTAGTGAGGAAGTACAATATCTGAAATGTTCTAACTAATCTGACAAATATTCTTAATAATCTGAACATCTGTTGCTGCTATTGCCCTTTTTCCTAAAACTGTTATTTTGTTGCCAATCACTAGAGTACAGCTCCCAAGGTTATACTCTGTACCTTAGATTTTAATTAGGTTTGTATTTATGCTCTGAAGATGAGTAAAATTATTTTACAAGGATATGAATATAGCATGAGATAAGGGGTTATAGAAGATCCAAATATAGTAGTGTTCAAGTGTGGAAAAGAGACTAATTTCATTTTATATGAGGATTAAAAAAGTTTATTTTGATCATTGATAGTGAAGTCTGGCTACATGGGAGCATGTGTATATATGTGGGTGGACATATGTGAAACATTCTTGAAAAGATAACTGATGCAGTCATTAGGCCAGAACATACTGGCTTTCCTAGGATTTGCAGAAGTTTATAACTTTCAACCACATACAAGATGAATTTCCCTTATCTGAAATGGGTGGGACTAGAAGTGCTACAGATTTGGGAGCTTTTCCTTAATTAGAATATTTGCATGGATTTTATCACTTGAATATCCTCAGTCTGAAAATCCAAAATCTGAAGTGCTTTAGAATCTGAAACAAAGTTTCACAGCATTTCAGATTTAGGATTTTGAGAACAGGGATGCTGAACCTGAGTAGTCAGAAGGTCTAATGGCGTAAATATATATAATCAGTACCTTTCCAGTTTGTTAAATATCTTACTCTCTGGATTCTGGTGTGGACTATATCACGATTGATCATGAAATTTCACTGAGGGTTATCATTTATTTTATTTAAATTTACTTGAATAAATTTACAGAATTGTTTTTAAGGCTGGGAAAATCCATGGAAGGAGAATTGGGATATTCACAGATCTACTGTGTTATGCAATGAGCTTTTTATTCTTTTTATGCTGCATATTGTTGTTCAGATTTGCAAGAATTAAGGTTATTTTTGCCTTTTTCAAGCAATCTTAGACTACAGACAATTTCATAACAATGCTTATATTGGAAAGTCCAAATGAGAGATTATCATCTTTGTGCAGATGAGGACAAACCAAAATCGGACTAAATTTAGCATTGTTATAATTGTTAGCAGAGAGCTAAAGCATTTAAAGCATTTTCTTACAGATTTTCTCAAGAGAGTCTCATGATTTGAAGTCCATACATTTGTGAGAAAATGATTCCTATTCATGATCACCTAAAAACTTTTGTGTAATGTATAGAACAGGAACTTTAAAAACTTGCAGAAAGCCAGCCAAAGTGTTATTTCTAATAATTAAAGTAAATAAAGACATCATACAAACTGATAAAACATGTTATTGATAATATAAAATCTAGAAGTTTTTCTGCCTTGAGTGTAACACCAGTTTCATTTGATAAAGTGGGCACTTTCCTCCTCACATTACTTATTTGGTTAGCAATGTGCCTATAGAAGACATCACTTCATGTAGAAAGACAATATTATTCTCAGTATGCCTAACCTTCCACCCTAGCCCAGATCTTATTTTAAAAAAGATATGGAAAGTACTAGAATTAAAGGGATATCAGGGGCTGGGAAGGTGGCTCAGTGGTAGAGCTGAGCGACAGTGCCCAGGCCCAGAGGTCAGGCCCCGCAACTGGGGAAAAAAAAAGGCAGATATCAGACACACCCAGTCTTTGCCAGACCTCTTTCATTTATAAATGAGAAAGAGAGAGAGAGAGATTGAAGAAAATTGCCATGGATCCAACTTTTTTCAGATACAAATGAGAGAAAGTAATGGGAAAATCAAGAAAGAATCTAGTCTCTTTACTCTAATGATACTTTACACAGAAAGTATTGATAAGATATTTAAACAAGCCAGGGATTCCTATGTTGTATTCCTTGGGAAGTTACTCCAGTAGGTCTCCAAGGAAATGAATGGCACAGAGGATGAGACAAGGAATCCGTTTTTAATAGCCCAAGATTTGGCTTTAAGTCACAGTGTAAAATTCATATAAACTTGGATGAACTATGTTGTTGAACTACCTAATACACTTTTATTTGTTTTATTTTGTTTTGTGGTTGTGGGGCTTGAACTCGGGGCTTGTCCCTGAGCCAATTTGTGCTCAAGGCTAGCATTCTACCACTTAAGCCACATTGCCACTTCCAGTTAATTGGAAAGAAGAGTCTCATGGGGACTTTTCTGCCTGGGCCTCTTCAAACTGCAATCCTCAGATCTCAGTCTTCTGAGTAGCTGGGATTGCAGGCATGAACCACTAGTACCTGGCTTCTTATTCAACTATTTTGCCTATGAATATGGTCATTTCTTTTTCTCCATGCTAGTACAGGTGCTTGAACTCAGAGCCTTGGCACTATAACACTTGAGTCAAACCTCCAGCCAATTGGAGATAAGAATCTCTTGGGCTTTTCTGCTAAAGTTGACTTTGATCCCTAAATCTCAAATTTCTGAGTAGCTAGAATTACAGATGTAAGCTACCAGGACCTCATCTTATCAGATTAGTTTCAGTGGTATAGAACCTAAATCACTAAAAAGGTGTTCATTTGTTCTATGATCACCCTAAAACTTGGACTGAAAAAAACTTTTCAATATAGAAAAAGCCCATCCAGAGCCGATGTGTCATCTAGATGTAGAGGAAAAATAAGAGGTTATTTCTCTCATGTACAATGTTTAAGGGAAGGGAAATAAAGGAGATAATTCATAGTGGAAAAGAGAATAAGTAAATGAGACCATGCAACTATAGCTAAAGCAGCTAAGCTTTTAATCTGCGACTGTTATTGTTTATGTCGATTCTGAAATTGTCCCAGATTTGCCAGTGAGGGCCCCTTCAGGCAACCTCCAAGTCCTATTTCATATCCCATCCTTCCTTAAGCACTTTCCTACTCCCTACTGCAACAGAATGTTCCAAGCTCATTCTATCTTTTCCTTCTGCCAGCTCTGAAAACAGCCTTTTCTCTAAGGATCCCTGGTTCTTTTTAGGGCAAAGTGGAAGCAGTTTGGTTCTGAGACAGATTCAGTTCCACTGTGAGAATATGGGGTAGAAAGTTCCTAATTTTATAGACAGGCCAGTATTTTTAACCTATTCCAGAAGGCATCTCACTTGGTGTCCTTCAGATCCATTTAGATTTATTTATACTAGAGCAAAGCAAAAATAAAATCAATTGGAAAGAAAGTTGAATACTAAATTTAACAATGCTGAGAATACAATAGTATGAGGAGAGTGGTTTCATGAAAAGGTAGGTTAAGAAGTATGAGATGAGGAGACTCTTAAGTCAACAAATGCGAGAGATGTTCAGTAATATTGAGGGTGAAGTACATCAGACATCTGGACTGCCTTATTCAAGGGAACTTGAGGAGTGTAATTAGAAGACAATACATTCTCTTCTATAGGGGAGCTTAGACTAGAAGAGACAGTTACAAGAGCCATGTATTTCTGTGCTGTTCCATTTATCCACTTAGCTTGTACCCTGTCAACCTATCAGAATTTGGGGTGGCCGTGGTGGGATCATGGAAGATCATGGAGGATGTCCAAAGTGCATATCCTAGGATGATTGATGGAGTCTTTGATCAGTGGCATGTTAGGAGTTAACTAATAATCTCCATTTAGTTGAGTTTTTTAAATATGTAAAAATATGGATTTTTCTTTTAAATTTATTGTTATTGTAAAGGTGATATAAAGAGAGCTCACGGCTATATAAGTCAGGTAATGAGTACATTTCTTTTTGAACAATGTTGCCCCTTTCCTAGCTCTCTCCCAGGTTTTCCCTCCTGTCCCAATCCACACCCACAAGTTGGGTGTGGATTGGGACCCATTAGTTCATTTTCAACATAGAGTCTAATGAGTATTATTGTTGCATTTGTTCACCCTTTGTCCCTCCATTTTTGTACCTCCCTTACCCTCCCAAGGACAGGTTAAATCAACAAACAAGACAAAAGGAAATAGAAAAAAAAACAGCAACAAAGGAAAAAATACCCTGAAAATTCTCTTGTTTCCACTTCCTGGAGTTCATTTTGATAAATATTATATTATATGGTCAGATGAACATAGGTTTTGGGCCTGTGTGATCCTATCCTAAGAATATCCTCCTTTGTTCCCACGCTGTGAATGCCTAGAAACTTGTATAATTTTATCATGTCTGCATGGGTGTTTTTTGCCATCCAATGTGTTTATTTGTAGATTTATAAGCATATTCTAGTTACCACAAACGAAAGAAACCGTGCAATCTATGTTTCTTTTGGTCTGTCTTACTTTAACATTTTTTTTCCAATTCATAGTTGTAAGACTTTAAATAAACTGAAAGAGCTGTAAGCAATTGTGATTTGGAGCCTTGGCTTTACGTATCCATGAGAAAAAAACAATGTTGTCATCTTTAATAGAGTAAATATTCTTTCAACTGTATTACCTATTAAAAATAATTCATTATTTTCATGAAATGTAGTAATGACTCATCATTTATAAACTAAAACAAAATTGGAAAGCACAAAAAATAAAGATCAACTTAAGTCATTATCATACAGAAATAATAGATATGTTTAATCATTTGCAGCATCTCTATGTACATAAATAAATATATACACACTTACCAAAAATAGGCAAATGGTAGGAATTGATATACAAAAAGAATTACTTTGTGAGATTTTATGAGATACTAATTATAATCTTTATTATTTCAACCCAAAAAAGTGAAGTGAGAGGGCAGGGATGGTAGGGAAAAAACAAAGGAGGAGGCAACAATGCTTGATAAGAAATGTTACTCATTACCTTGCTCATGTAATTGTAACCCCTCTGCATGGTATTTTCACAATAAAAAACTATTAATAAAAAAGTGAAGTGAGACTGAAAGTTTTCTAACTTTTAGATTATTTAATCTTCATAACAACCATAGTTAACTCTAAATGAGTTTTTAGTCTGGGCTCAGGATTCACTCCAGATATTCAGGAGGCAGATCAAGAGGACTTCACTTCAAAGCCAGCCCAGACTAAAAAGAAAAATTAAAAAAAATTAGCAAGTTTGCCATCTCAGTGAACAAGCTGGATATGGTAGCCTGGTATTCTAACAACAAGTGAAAGGTGTTAGATCATGACCAGAGACTAGTCCCAGCAAAAAATTAACATAATACCTTGTCTGAAAACTAATTAGAGCAAAAAAAGGCTGGACTCAAGTAGTAAAATGTTTGACTAGCAAGCATAGTCTTTGTTTCAAACCCTAGTAACATATATACATAGACACACACTAATAACAAACATACATACACACATACACAAAATGCTTAAGAAAAAAAATCTTCCGAAATATTAAGACAGGTTAAGTTTTCATTTGTGTTACTAATTTAAACAGTATCACTAGCTTTTGTTTTGGCAGATAAGAATTTAAACTCAAATACAGCTCCTTCAGCTCTTTCTTTGTATCCCTTGTCTAAGTATTTTCAGGTCTTGAGGAGAGGCCAGATGCAACCTTTGGTAGAAGACCTCATATTTCTCCCCATATGCCAATAAGTCATTCATTAATCTTGCAATCAAATGCAATAAAACTTACTTTCAAATTTATTGTTCTGTATCATCTTTTCCTGGATCATGATGTTTGCTTTACTCTATATGTTTAAGGTTATTTAAAAATATACTTCTATATTTTATGTTCTTTCCTCTTCATCAGAAGCTTAAGTTATGTGTACATTGGATCTTCTTTCCTACCTTCTTGACAAAATTGTATCCCTTTATCTGTTTTCCTTACTTCTTCACTGAGTTTCTTTATGAGACGAACCGTATTTTCTGTAATTTCTTTGGGGTTTATGAGACATACTCTGTGAATCTTTTTTCTGTTTTCTTGGGTAGTGATCCCTTTTATTGTCAGTTCTCCATCTGCTGTTCTCATCTAGTACTTAGCCAAAAAGTCTGCACTGCTTCCTTTCTGTATTCGTTCTGATTGAAATATTTTTATTGTGATAAATATATACATCAAAAACCTTAACCATTGTAATAGTTTCAAAATCTATAATTATGGGGCTTTGACAGTATTGCTATATTGACAGTATGGTGTAACCATCACCAATGTCCATTTCCAGAACTTTTCATCATCCCCAAATAATCAATAACTTCTCCTTCCTTGTATGTCCAACATGGAGGTGTATAACTTCTATTTTAGAAGAATTAATGGTTCATATGGTAACTCTGTGTTTAACTTTTTAAGAAAGTGTCAAATTTTTCCAGAGTGGCTATACTACTTTACATTCGCACAAGCAATTCCATCTTCTGCTTCCCCACATGTTCAACAATGCTTCTCATTTGTGTGTTAAAAAATAATAGGCGTCTTAATGGGTATGAATGTAGTTTTGATGTTCAGTTTTTTGGTTTTTGAGTGAGTCAGGTCATCAAGAAATCTTAATTTATGAGGAACCATGTAAGCAACTGTGGGAGGAATGGGCTGAGACAAGTTATATCTTTATTTCAAAATCGTAGTTATGTCTTTATTTCAAAATGAGGTTTTATTAAACCTGGGGCTTCCATTTGTTAGGAAATGGAAAGACCTGAAAAAAAATTATATTAAATGATGTAAGCCAAGCACAAAAAAGCATAGGTCTCATGGTTTCCCTTATTTTCAATAACTAGTATATATCTGAGACAAGCAGAAAAGCTCAGATAAGATGATGTTAAGCAAAATGAACCCCAAAATAAGGACACAAGTGTTTTTTTTCTTTTTTGCTATTGTTTCTAATGTATTTATAAGGTACCACATGATTTTTTTTGATGCTTTGTATGTCCCTCCCCCATGGTATACCCCGTTTCACTGTATTTGATGTTGGTATAATTTGGGGAGCAGAAGGGAAAAAACAAATTGTTTAAATAGGGATACAGTTTGACCCATTGCAACAATGAGATGTATAAGACGTTATGTTGAAAAACGAATTTTACAATTTGGGGGGGGGCCGAGAGGAAGGTGGGAGGGGGTGAATGTAGTTGTGGAGATGGGAGGGGGGATGATAGGGGAAAACAAAGGAGGAGGCAACAATGCTTGATAAGAAATGTAGTCATTTACCTTGCTCATGTGATTGTAACTCCTCTGTACAGTATTTTCACAATAAAAAATTATTAAAAAAACAAAACCTGGGGCTTTGCATTCCTTCATGTTAGCTATGCTTGTCTCTCTGTAGGCTAGTATGCTACACTAGCATATCAACAAAGATTACATGCCTCAATTCTCCTGTCATACTGGAATGAAAATGTTTCTACATAGGAAATTTGTATTTCTCCATTTACCTCCCATTCCCAAAAAATGTAATCTGTCAATGAACAGATCACCATTTCAGAACTAGAACAATGAATACTTCTCTTTGAACTCTTGAAATAGAATGTAGCAGCTCTCATTGTCTCCCTTCGTTTTGATTTAAATGAAACACAATTTTTGGATTTTTCTTTGTTCTTTGATGCTTCAGTGGTCCTCTCTATCCCTATAGCTCAATGTATTCTTAGCATGCCATTAACATCCAAATCAAGTTCCCAGCCTGAAATTTCTGAACTTTAGACCTCCATGTGCATGTATCTATTCAGAATACATGTCTGATAGACATTGCAAATTTAATACATCTCAAACTTTACTAATCCCACCATCAAATCTTCTCTACAGAAAATTGTCCAATTCTAGCTGGCAGAAATTCTTTCTTTCCATTTGCTCAGTTCAAAAACCTTAGAATTGTCCTTGACTTCTCTTTATCTTCCATATCTAATTCATTAGAAAGCTCTTTTGGTTCTAATTTGAAAACATATCCAGAATCTAACCATTTTACAGTACTGTTAATCAGCCTGATCTGAACCATTATCATTGGAATTTAGACTACTATAATAACTTTTATACTTCCTTGTTTTCCAGGCTTGGCCTTTTCTAGTCTATTTCTTATTATTTATTTTTATTATTATCTTTAGGTAGTTATATAAAAGGAGCTACCATTTCGCAAAGCAGTTTATATATCCTGATCAGTGTCACCCCTTTCAACATTTTCACCCATCCCTCCCCTACTTACCCTTACTTTCACACTTCTTAATTTTGTAGGATACACATTGATTCTTGTCTGCATTTCCCCCCTCCTCTTCATTCATCCCTTCCCCTTGAAACCACCCCCCTTCTTGCCAGAAATCTTTAATTAAAGCTAAGCCAGACAGTTGTACAAATGGATGATTGGACATGTCACTCAGCAATTGCATAGTGTGCTTGAGGCCTTGGTTTCAATCCCCAACCAAACACAAAAATAAAAACCATACAAAAATGAAGGTAGTGTTACTCTTGCTTAAAACCTATGATAGCTAATTCTTTCATTCAGAATAAAACCAGAAAGCCTAACAGGCTTATATGATCTGCTTGCATTTTATTCCCCAAACAGGCCGTGCACAGTCCTTCTTCAAAGTCCTAGTATTGGCAAGTGTCTGCCTGGAACTTGCTTCTTCCCGTATGCATATGATAACTTCCTCATCCTTTGTATATCATACAAAATGCTACGTGTTCCAGCCCTCTTACCTTCCACCTCAAACACCTCCACACTGTCTCTTGCTCACTCTGTCACAATATTGGCTCCTTTGCTCTTCCTGGAACAGGCCTGACAGGCATGTAACCTACTGCCTGGTATGGGCTTTTTCCTAGAGCACATTATTGCATATTTCTCTATAGCTGACTCCCTAATCTACTGTAAATCTCTGTTAAAATGTCAGCTTCTGAGGAAAAGGAAGTTAAGGAGCTCATTATTTTGGAATAAGGAAGGAGAGGCTAGTTCAAAATTTAGGATATTGGAGTGGGAATAAGCATTCCAATCGCAAAGAATTCCTAATAGGACCAAATGGAGACACATACAGTGATGATATAGAGGCAGAAATGTCACCGTTTGGCAGTAGACTAAGAACATTATGAATGATTCTGAGATTGTTTTCATAGAAGCAGATGAGGAAATGCTGGCCCTGGCAGCAAGTGAGAGTTTGATAATCAGCTGGTTTAAGCTGAGCGATAAGTAGTGTCTCTGCCATAGCATCATAGCTAGAACATTTCAGCTCTGTAGTAAGAAAATCATCAAGGCAGTGAAGTAACTATTGATTCCTAATTCTCTTTCTATGTATATTTCATGGCTTAATGTCTTTCCTCACTGGCTAAATGTGGCAGGGCTATTGTCTCTTTCTCCCTCGATGATAAAACTGCTTCTGTGCTGGCCCATGAAGATAAGTAGCTACATATTTCTGAAGTCCAATAATTTGTACTTACTTGATAAAAAGCTTATCATTTAGCATTTAATTTTAGCTATTTTATGCAAGTATCTGATTTTAGAGAACTTTTAAGTTTCAAGTAAAAATCCTCAGAATCATCAGACATTTATATTAGCTGAATGATAGTGCTATGATGTCTAATGTTTACTCTGGTCTGCTTTATGAATTATTTGACATACAAATGATATGAAACACTTGTAAATGTTTGATTAATAAAAGAGCCCTACAAAGAAAAAATTGTAGAGTTCAACAGTATGCCTTGAGAAATGGTTTCTTCTTTACTTCCACTGAGGGGAGAAAAAGAAAAACAAAAACAGTAGAAAACTTGGAAATGAATTTAAAAGGTTTCCAATTTTCTTAATAAAAATAACAAAAGGCCAAAACAGACAGATGCAAGAGGAAGGAAAGGGGTGTGGGGCATGGTGGTGGAGTGAAAAATATTCTCAGAACAAGGTGGGAAATAACCACCTACAGAGTAACCCAGAGAACTGCACCGGAAAGGAGATTTGAGCTATCCCTAGAAACTGAAGGAGCTGAGGAAGGATTAGAGAAAGCAAAAAATTTTAAAGTTTCTTTAGTAAAGTATATATACAGTTTAGAGAAAATGCAAAAGAGCAAACATACAAAGGCATAATACTTGCATGGAATTGTGTTACCATAATTCAACATCTGAAGATCAAGACTCAAGAAAAGTGTAGTTTAAGGAAGTATTTGGCATGTAATCTAAACTAGAATGACCAATTTGAGCTTCTAGGAGAAGGAATGGAACACTTTCTTAGAGTTTATCTAGAAGTATCTCACCATATATGTTTATTTTAGTTACACATTCATTTAAAAGCTTTGGTTGCTATATGTGAATGTTTCCCTATATTGTAATTTCTGGAACAGGAGAGAAAATAGGTTACATTTTATGAAAAGATAATTACTATTATTGGACCTTAGAAATTCTTAGTACATAAATTATCAAAGGTAATGCCATTTGTGATTAGATGCATATTACCTCTGTGTTTGGTTTATCCTTGAGTATTCCAAATGGACATTTGCTTCCAGTTCCATCTCTAGGCTCAGGGGGTTGCAATGAATGTTTTGCCCCCTCAGAGTTCATGTTGAGATCCTAACCCTTCCTAAGCCCAGGCAGTGCTCTTAGTAGGAAGGACTTTTACAGAAGTAATTAGGACATGAAGACCAAGCCCTCAGAAAATAGATTATAAAATAACGTCAGAAGATATCCCCACTTTCTTTACCACACAAGTGAGGGTAAGAATGCTGTCCACAGTTAAACAGGTCCTCGAATAAATGCTGCTGGTACCTTCATCTTGGCTTGAATTCTGCGGGTGCTTCTAGAATTGTGAGAAATAAATTCCTGTTATTGAAGAGAACAGTTTATTGGAAGCCACCTCACATGGTATTTTTGTTATAGCAGTTTGAACAGACTGCATCAGGGATCATAGAAACATGATGAATTCAAACACATATTTGCATGACATCCTAATCCAAACTTTACTATCAATTTAGGTTTTACTCTCTTCATTTTTCATGCTTTTATTTCTATAAGCAATATTTGCTTTTCATCCCACTGACAGAAGTGTGAGAAGGCTTGGCAGCTACATCTAAGTGCCACTATCCTCTATGGGTAGAGCGTGAAGAGGCTTATTTGATTTTATGTTCATATGTGTAAGATATAATCTTGTTAGGTAAATTATAAGGAAACAAGAGAATTAAAGGAACAAAATTCAGGATGATGAGATGGAAGGAAAAATAAGGTCATAGGGACATTAAAGGGGAAATTTTAGGTAATAGTAGTAAGTCTTAAACTGAGTGTTAGGTAAAGGATTATTCACTGAATCTATATTTCTGTTTCTATCTGTTGATTGATTTATTAGTGGTTTCCTCCATCAATAAAAACTAAGGTGCTGTAATGACTAGAGGCCTAAAAGATGAACAAGAGGCAGCAAAAGAAATGGGATTCTTTGACAGAAAAGTAGGAGGAGGACCAACTAAAAGCCTGGCATTGGTGGCTCAGGCCAGTAATCCTGGTCAACTGGGAGGTTTAGATCTGGAAGATCATACTTGAAAGCCAACTCAGAAAAGTCCATGATATCCATCTCCAAAATAACTAGCATAAAGCCAGGTAGGAGGCATTGCTCAAGTAGAGCACCAGCTGAGAGAGCAAGTAAGCCTGAGTTCAAACCCCAGTAATAGGGGGGAAAAGCACATAATGGCAGTGTTTCAAAAAGGAAGGAATAGTCAGTTCATTCACATGTTGCCAATGCATCTTGCAAGATGGTGAATGAAAATTGCCACTGAATTTGACAATGTAGATGTGACCAGAGCATCTTTAAGTGCATTGGTGATACAAGTCTTATGTGAATGGAGTTCAAGGAGATCAAAAAGACTTCAAGTACAAACAATTCTTTCTATAAGTTTTGTAATAAAGGAAGGTAGAGAGTTGGGGTACTGGAATAAGAATGTTTATTTTTAAACATGAGAAATTACAGAATGTATTGCTATATATGGAATGACCTCATAGGGAAAGAAAAGAATTCAGAGGATAAATGAATATTGTCAATAAGGATACTTTTAACTAGACAAATGACTATGAGACCCAGTGAGTAAGGGAAGGCTGAAATTAGGCCAGAAGCAGACAGTTCACTTGTTGTAATAGGAATGAAGGAGCTACCAAGATTTACTTTTCATTCATAAAAAATGAAAAGCCTGGGTCCAGAACAAAATAAGAAACTGTGATTTTTGGAGAATACTTTGGACTATTTCTCTCATTCCCATATTGTTCAAGGCTTCCCAGTAGATGCAGTAGTTTCTCAGTGCAGTTGAATGTGAGCTCTCTGACTTTGTGTTAATGATTCCCTTGGCTACAGTATGTGTGTGTGTGTGTATGTGTGTGTGTGTGTGTGTGTGTGTGTGTGTATGTAAGTAAGTATGTATGTATGTATGTATGTATGCCTTCAAATGACCAAATGATTGATTGTACATTATTGGCAAAATGATTGTTCACAACAGAATAGACCCCAGACAATGGAGCCAACCTTCTTCATATTTGACTCAGTCCCCATCCACACATGATTGGACCAGGTCCTCTTCACAAACTGTCCTTGAATCACTTACTCAGGTTACTTGAGTTATTTCTGTTATGGTCAAGTGTAGTGAACATTGGGCAGGTACTCTGTCCAATTCTAGTCATTCTGATCTATGTGGACAATTAGATATGATCTTCACCCTTCAACTAAATTGATATGTGACAGGTGTTCATATAAAATGGATTAAATCATTAAGTAGCTGGTTCTTTGATAGCTTTTAAAATAGATGGTACTAGAATATTTTTTCTTCATTTAGTCAGCCTTTATGCTCTCTTATTTCACTTCTGTTTCCTACTCTGTTTAAACAGAGCATCAGAAAGTTAAATGCTGAAAGTCGGCAAACCAGTCTATTTTTTATAATGTTTGAATAGTATTATTTTCATCCTGGAAATCTTAGCTTTGGGGAAGTGGGACATTTATCTTTATGTGTCTTCTCAGTTCATACTTCAGGAAAGCATATTTTATTTCTGCTCCTTTCTATTTGAGAGAAATGTATCCTTGATTTAATTCTAGAAAATGTTCTTATGGTGATTTCATAAAAAAAATTTATAAAATGGAATCCATTGAAGGAGCTGAACGTCTTGGTGGAGGAGGAGATGGCAGGGGCAGCTGCCATCAATATTGCTACACACTCTGAGGGAAAATACCACAGAAGAACTGCGGTTCATGTTTTTATTTCTCCCCTACAGTATCAATTATCTTCTGTCAATTTTATCATACAGTTTCTGTGCTTCTTTTACCATTATGAGCAGCAATGCAGAAGGATTAGCTCAGTGATGATAGTGACATTTCTAGCTTTTTTTCCATCCTATATACCACATTATATATCCTAATTGCTTTTTATGTGTTATATTATTCCTTAGATACCTTTGTATTCCCTATTGTGTCTGAAATGTATTAAGAATTCAGGATTTTTTTCTTTGTTTAGCTATAAATAAGGAGCTAAGCACATCAACAATACAGTGCTTGGACATGATTAAACAGTTGCTTCTTTTTAATTACTTGTGAACCTGACAGACACATATGATAGAATATGGGGCTGGGAAGGTGGCTCAGTGGTAAAGCACTTGCCTTGCATGCTTGAGGCCCTGGGTTCGATTCCTCAGCACCCATAAGCAAAAAAAAGCAGGAAGTGGTGCTGTGGCTCAAGTGGTAGAGCGCTAGCCTTGAGCTGAAGAGCTGAGGGGCAGCACCCAGGTTCAGAGTTCAGGCCCACGACTGGACCCAAAATAAAAAATTAATTACTTGTGAACCTGACAGACACATATGATAGAATATGAATATGTATATATATGCGTATATATATATATATATATATATATGCTAGTAAATCTAGAACTCTTAAAGATGTTCCAGGGATACATGATTTAAATAGGTTGCAGCAGCTGTTTTCTGAGAAGCTTAACACACTGGCTGGTGGACATCTTAACTGTAATTTACTGCTCTGATCAGTCTTGGGTTTTACAGTGGAGAGGCTGAGTGTGGACTATGGAGCTGAAAGTGTAACTGCCACTTAGCTGGATGGCTTTGGGATGATCACTGACCCTTTCTGGGCCTCCATTTCCTTATTTATGAGATAAAAATAGTAAAAGTATTATGTATGTACATGCAGAATACTTGACACATCTATGGGTCATATAAGGGCTATTCAATAAGGTATCAAATCTTAAGGCAGCAATGTTACAATTTCAGTAACTATTTCTAGAACATAGATGGCTGGGCCTCACATTTGAGTTTCCTGGTTGAATAGATCTGGGACAAAGTTGAAGAGTTTGCATTCCTAAGAAGTTTCATAGGGATGCTGAAGCTACTGGTCCACAAATCTGGGACCACTTTGAAAACCCTTGGCCAAGAGCAAATAGATGTTGAAAAAGCTACTTTTTTCACATATTTGTTTATTTCAAAGGCTAGGTTCTGTATTTATTTTGTAAAATACAATAAATATTAATTATAAGGAAAGTGAATTGGGAAAAAAATGTAGCCAAATGACTATTTGCTGTTCTTTGGGTACTCTAGTTTGCTTCCAGATAAATGGATTCTTTTTCTCATTCAGAGAAGGAAATAAATTTGTCTAGCACAAGTGAATGTGTGTGTGTGTGTGTGTGTGTTTCATGTTAGACTAAGCCTTTCTAGTATTTTGATAACATTAACCACTGCCAACCTTTAAAAGAATGTTCCAACTCCTCCTTTGTTTCTATTTGTTCACTTGTTTGATTTTACGTTTTACTTTTTTCCTGAGGGAGAGTCTTCCTGTGTAGCCCAGGTTGGCCTCCAAATTGTGATTCTCTTACTTCAGTCTTCCAAGTACCTGAGGGGATTATAGGTGTTTAGCACTGTTCCATCTACAAACATCCCTCTCTTTTAATCCCTCCTATGAATGGGGATCAATATTAAACATTTCTATAGCTTCCTAGAATTCAGATATAAATATTTCTAGGTGCTATCTTTCTGCTTACCAAAATGTTCATCAATAGCTTGAACTCTATGTATCATTCAGATGGTTCCTGATCTAACTAGAATCAAGGCAAACTCTAATACCTTCTAATAGCCAAAGACTACAAGTAAAAAAATAAGTATCTTATTTCATAATGCCTCTATCATGAATATGTGCTTCAGAGAAATTTACTCTTTTGTATAGGGATTACTTTATTTTCCCCAATTTCTTAAAAGTTATAAAATGCCATTTTCCTTCTTGTCTAAAAATAAAGGCCTTCATTTCCTCAGTGCCAACCATGTGTGGAAGCAGTGCACTGGTTGTCTCTGGGAGAAAAGAACCCATGTGCTCTAGTTTTCCATAGCTCCTACTCCCTGCCTCTACCTCCTTCCCCCATTTTATTCGTAGAGTGAGGTACTGCTTGGCCCTTCAACATGAGCTTTGGTTTTGCTTCCCTTGTCCTCTATGAGAAGTTTTGACCATAAAAAGCATTTGCTGATACATACTTATAACCCAATTTAAACAAATAAATCTGCCTTTAAAGTATGAAGGACATCTGTATCTAAGGTCTTAATGTAAAATAAGTCCAGGAACAAATGAGACCCAAAATAAAAAAATTAAAAGAGGCTGTTTATTACTGTGATTACTTAATGGCTCAAAAAATAGGCAACAAGATAGAAATAAGATTACAAGGTAAGATTGGGAGTAGGATTGACTGCAAGTATCAAGGAATACAAAACTAGAGGCTTTATAAAGTCAAACTTTATTTCTTTTTTTCATAAAAAGAAGTGTGAATGTGGATGGCTCAAAGATAAATGGATTTCACAGTGATGAACATGACTCTCATTCCTTCAACCCCATTCTACATAAGGAAGAGGCAGGAAGAAAGAGTAAAGTAAGAAACATGTTTTGCTTCCTTTAACCTCCTCAAGTCAGAATTTAATCACAAGGTTGCTTCTAGCTTCAGGAAATCTCCCATCTAGGGGCCATGTACTCATCTTTTCCTAAGACGGAAGGGAATTACTCATATTTTGAGATCTCCAGCTCTCACATGCACTTAGCTTTTATTTGTTTGCAAGTTCTTTTATTTTCTGAATTTCTTACAAGATGTTATCTTTATAAAAGAGGGAAAAAATTATGAGTAAAGACATCTTATCTGTGACTGCTAATCAGTTACTTTGGAGGAGCAAGTGAAAGTTGCTGAGGTTCTGGTTATGCAATTCACAATATAGACTGGGTTTTGTGGAAAACTGCCAATCATTCTTAATTATACCCTTTATATAGCTCTCTCTTCTTGTTGCTTTCATTTGCTTAGAAAGAAACTAATTATGTAATACATGTGATTCAGGCATAAAAAGAAAAGTTCTTTTTTAATCTATGAGGCCATTAGATAACTACTAAAAGGGATTCACCTAAAGTGGATTTTCCATGCTATTTTTTTCTAATGACAGCTCAATTCCTTTTAGGGTGCACTAATTTCAGTGGTTCAAAAACCTTTGAAAGTTATTTTAAGCTTTGGTGTAGGAACACTAAGTATAGTGTACTAAAGCTGGTGTAAAAAAGAAAAAAATACTTGGTTTTACTCGGTGCTTCACTTTGTCATGAGTTTTGTTTTAAAGGAAGATAATATTTCTGTGATTTGCTAATTTTAATGTAGAACTGAATACCTAGAAGAAGGTAAAGGGAATAAATCTTTTGTTGTGCTAGAAATCCTAATCAGAAGGGAAATAATAAAAAAAAGATTTCTTCCTAATGTTTTTTTTCTAAAATGAAACAAGATAAATACCTCCTGAAATTCCATCTAGAAATGAGTGATGTCTAAAATATTGCTAAGGAGTTTAATATATTCATCCATGAAACTGTAAAAATTACCAGGACTGGGCTAGGGTTGACCTGTGGCAGTGGTGAGGCTCATCTTGTGCAGTCATAGTCCATTTCCATTTCCATTCGACTTTTCTAAAGCCCAGTAAACATATGGCACTAAGAAAGTTTCAAACTGTATAGACTACTGAGAGTTTTCCTAAAAATATACTATAATATTCATATTCTGAGTACTAAAGGAATTATTAAGTTTTCAACATATATTTGAGTTTCATCCTAGAATTCTTTGAATAATAATCCATGTTTGGTAAGTCCCTGCGCTTCTCTTCAACTATAGCCTACCTCTTTACCTCTCAAGGAGGAGACTGTGTTTTTGTGTGTGAGTATCTGATAACACACACACATACCTGCACATACACAAACACATACACACACTCATACACAAAGAGAAATTATACATAAATAAGAGATATGAATAGAACTGTACGAAAATAACTATTAGGAGACATGCAGAAATCTATCTTTGTAACCATCAAAAGACTTCTTAAAATACATAGAAGACCAAAGACATAAAAACATTCTTTTATTCTTAAATTTTAAAACTTCTGAATGGATATGATACCTCATGTCTGCAATCCCAGCTACTTGAAGGGAGAGATTGGGAGGATTGTGGTTCAAGGTCATTATAGGCAAAAAAAAAAAACCCCAAAAAACAACAACAACAACAAAAACCCTAAGAGTACATCTCAACAAGAAAGCTAGGATGTTAACATCTGTAACCCAAACTATACTTAAAAAGCAATACTTAAGAAGATTTATAGTCCAAGATTAGCCCAGGTAAAAATATAAGGTCCTATCTGAAATTTTTTAAAAAAAGAAAGAAAATAAAGCAAAATGACTGTTGTGTGGCTCAAGTGGTAGGGAAATTGCCTAGAAAGCACAGGACTGCAAAAAGAAATTAAAACTGTGTGACAAAATACCTATAGACAAATAAGGCAAACCAAAAGGAAACCTCCAATGTTCTTAATAAGTGTATATTTATATGGGCATACCATGTCTATGGGAGAGGTAGAAATCTAAAAACTAGACTGAAAAATCCTTATTGTGTTTGTATGCAGAGCTATTTTAATGAAAACCCTTAGCATTTATGCTAATTAAAGCACACACAAATGCATCTTTATATATGTGTACATAGAACCACAACCTGCTGCCACAAAATGCTACTTTTCAATATGTACTTTAGAGAAAGTAGATATGGGAAGTAGATATGTTTAAGGATAATCATAGTGAATATATTCAAGGAAAGCCCCTTCATGTCTATATGAAAATAAAATATATATATAGTCATTTTAAAAACCTTGGTAAGGCTGGGTGCTGGTGGCTCATGCCTGTAATCCTAGCTATGTAGGAGGCTGAGAGCTAAGGATTGGGTTCAAAGTCAGCCCTGGCAGGATAGTCCGTGAGACTCTTATGTTCAATTAACCACCAGAAAACTGGAAGTGGTGCTGTGGCTCAAGTGGTAGAGCACTAGCCCTGAGCTGAAGAGCTGAGGAACAGTGCCGAGGACCAGAATTCAAGTCCCGTGACCAACAAAAATCCAACCAACCAACCAAACAAACAAACAAACATACAAAAACCCTTAGAAAGGGAAAGGGTATATGACAAGAGCTTTCTTGATTTCCTTTATGTTTTTCTTTAATATTTAAAAAATGACTGTGTGATAACACACACATATCTGTGTGTGTTTGTGTGTGTGTGTGTGTTAAAGGTTGGTCATCAACCAGTGGTTCCAGTCAGGAAAGGTGACTAGATCATGAGAGCTCTTATCTGATCAATGTATTGATCCATTAATGGATTCATAGTTGGAAGACATTATTGGTAGATTGTGGGAGTGGGGCCAGTTGAAGAAGTAGATCGCTGGGGGTATGTCTTCTTTTGGAGGGAGAAGAGGTTGTGAGGCTTGAACTCAGGGCTTGGGAACTGTCCCTGAGCTTGCTCAAGGCTAGTACCCTACCACTTTGAGCCACCACTCTACTTTCGGGTTTTCTGATAGTTAATTGGAGATAAGAGTCACATTGACATTGCTGTCTGGGCTGGCTTTGGACCTTGATCCTCAGATCTCAGCCTTCTGAGTAGCTAGAATTACAGGTATGAGTCACAGCTTGAGGGCATGTCTTTGAAGAGTATATTGTCCCTAGCCTGCCTCCCCCCATGTCTCTCTCTCTGCCTCTGTCTTTTGGTCTCTGTCTGTCTCACCTCTCTCCACTCTTCCTCTGCATTTTGGCTGTTCTGAAAAGAGTAACTCTGCGTTGCTATACACTGTCTCTACCATAGTACTCTGCTTCCCCTCAGATCCAAAGAAAGGAGGCCAAAGGGCCATGAACTGAATATAGGAGAAACCTTGAGCCAAAGTCAACTTTTCTCTCTTCCAGTTGTTTATGTCAGAAATTTTGTCAGAGTGATAAAAGGCTAGCATAATGATTAATTGAATTTTAGTAAAAATGATCATTTACAAAGAGTCATAATCAATAAAGACTACAAAAATCTTCATGTGCAGAATTGCAGCTTAAAAGCAAAGCACATCTCCTTGTAGACGTTTCAAACACTATTGACATATAGCCCTTTCATAAGGGACAGATTGGGGGTGCTTATTGTTGAGTCATGAAGGCCTTTGTTCAAGCAGCACTGAAGAGCTAGACTTGGAGAGGTCTCCTAGCATGGGGCCTCCTTAAACACAATTGCTACAAAAGTCCCATGTAGTGCTTTGTCCTCTCTGGCTTGACTTCTGCATCACTCACCCAATCCTTCTCTCTTTTATGTAACCCAGTGCCATTCTATTCTAGCCAAGTTTATCTCTGTACTACTCCCCTAAGCCCCATGCTGCTCTTTGTAAATGTCACTCTGAGAAGATACCCTGCTCTCTGAAAGAATTACTTTCTATAGGACTCCATGACTGAATTCACTCTGAAGGGAAATTTCTCTGAAGGGCAGTTTGGATAGGAGAGATTATTTATTTGTTTGTTTGTTTAGCTAACTAGTCTTTTTAGTTTATAAGGTTTTTAACCTTTCAGGAGAGCCTCTGGTGACAAGCTGCTCATTATTAACTCAGAAAAGTCACTAGACTTGTGAGGTAGATAAACACCAAAGGAAAAATAAATGTAACTGTGTATCTCTTCAGTGTCAGATGCAGAAGGCTCTTTTGTAGCTTCACCTGTCATGGATTTCCATCTTCTGCATGGAAGATACACTAAAAAAATTTTTAAGTTGACCATTTAGAATATGAATTAGTCTGTAATGAAACTTACTATTTCAGTCTGAAAGTTGTGAAAATGTATGGTTTGTGACAGTTCACTCACATCTTGATCATGCATTTAGTCAGCAATATAAAGAACTGCCCTTCCTGTTTATTTTTTAATAAGAAAATGCATGAAGTGATTTTGTAGTTATTTGCTTATGTGCTAGTTTTTCTTCAAAGAGCATAAATGTATGCCTATGCTGATTAAATTCTATTAAATGACTATGGGATTAAAAAATACAAAAGTTAGCTATTATTTAAATTCTGTGATATTAGGGTTAAAGTAATCTATAATACAATCCTAAAGGTGTTTCTCTAGAGAGAAGGTTATATTCTGCATGTGGGGAGCCTCTGTAGCCTTGATATTAATTTGGGAGAAAAGGGAGTAATTGTGCTACAGAGAAGAAAATCTGTGATCTGTATAATGGTGGTGTTAACTAGTATTCGTTTTGTATAGCATAAATCTATATGCAAAGACATCAATATCTTATGAACTAATCTTAAATCTTTTCACTAATGTTTAATTTTAATTTCAATAACTTTCTAACCATAAGTTCTTACCATACTTCATTAAAATATTTACTAAGAAAAAAGTTATATAAAACTAAAGATACTGTGTATCCCATTAATGAACTTTAATTAGTACAACTCTGTTTTTGTTTCACAAACTTTAAATGTATAAATTAGAATCCTAGTACAGATAGTATTTTTACTTCTTTCACATACCTTTACAATAAATATTCAGCAATACTATAACATACAATAGTTGTATAGTAATTCAATATATAGATATACTGTAGTACTAAAATGTATGCAATTTCAGACTTGATTTAACTATCCCTAGACTTTCATTCCCTTTAAAAACTGTTTAAGGCTTTGATAAATCACTCTGCAGCACCAAGTTTTTTGCACATGACTATCTGAATCCTTAACTGTTTCTAACATATACATTGTTGTATTAGTGGGATAAAGAATTTGTTTTTTTCCCCTATAGCCACCTAATCTTTGATAAGGGAGCTAAAGAAATAAAATGGAAGAAATACAGCCTCTTCAGTAAATGGTGCTGGCAAAATTGGTTAAACACCAGTAGAAAACTAAAGCGCGATCCTTAAATATCACCCTGCATCAGAATCAACGCCAAATGGATCAAAAACTCAAAGTCAAAGCAAACACCCTGAAAACATTACAGGAAGGAATAGGAGAAACTCTAGGGCTCCTTGGCACAGGACAGAATTTTCTTAATAAAGACCCAGAATCACAACAAATCAATGAAAGATTGGACAAACAGGATTGCATGAAATTGCAGAGCTTCTGCATGACAAAGGATGTAACTAGAAAGATCAATAGAAAGCCCACAGATTGGGAGAAGATCTTCACTAGCCATATAATAGACAAGGGTCTCATATCTAAAATATACTTAGAACTCAAAAAAATGAAATCCCCTAACAACAAATCTTCAAAGAAACAACTGCGCAATTAATAAGTGGGCTAAAGACTTATTTCCTCTGAAGAGGAAATAAGACTGGCCAATAGACACATGAAGAAATGCCCAACTTTTCTAGCCATAAAAGAAATGAATATCAAAAAAATATTGAGATTCTACTTCACCCCAGTTAGAATGGCTATAATCAAGAAATCTAATAACAGATGCTGGAGGGGATGTGGCCAAAAGGGAACTCTACTGCATTGTTGGTGAGATTGTAAACTTGTTCAACCACTTTGGAAAGCAGTATGCAGGTTCCTCAAAAGACTCCACATAGAGCTCCACTGTGACCCAGCAATCCCACTTTTGGTCATTTACCCAAATGATCACAAACAAGACCATACCAAAACTATCAGAACCAACTATGTTTATTGCAACATTATTTACCATAGCTAAGATATAGAACCAACCCAGATGCCCCTCAGTAGATGAATGGATCAAGAAAATGTGGTATGTATATATTATATATGTTATATATATATATGTAATATATAATACTGTATATTATATATAAATATTTTATATATGAAATGGAATTCTATGCCTTCATCAGAAAGAATGATACTGCCCTATTTGTTAGGAAATGGAAAGACTTAGAAAAAATCATATTAAGTGAAGTAAGCCAGGCCCAAAGAAGCATAGGTCCCATGGTTTCCCTTATTTGCAATAACTAGTATACATCTAGGACAAGCAGAAAAGGTCAAAATCTATCTACATAATGACCATAAAATGATGCTAAGCGAAATGAACACCAAGATTAGAGACACAGGAGGTTTTATCTTTCTTGCTGTTGTTTTTAATGTATTTATAATGTACTATGTGATTTTTTTTGTTTCTTTTGTATGTTCTTCCCCCATGGTATAAATGCTGTTTTCACTGAATTTGATTCTGGTGTCATGCATCTTGTTTATACGTTTTTCTAATTTGGGGAGGGGAAGGAAATAACAAAATGCTGAAATAAGGACACAGGTTGACCCATTGTAACAATGAGATGTACAAGACACTATATTGAAAACGAACTTTACAACTTGGGTGGGAGAATGGAGGAGTTGGGGAGGTGGGAGGCGAAGGGATGGTAGGAGAAAAACAAAGGAGGAGGTAACAATGCTCGATAGTAAATGTACTCATTACCTTACTCATGTAACTGTAACCCCTCTGTACATCTTTACAATAAAAATATACATTAAAAATAATATTGGGGGCTGGGAAGGTGGCTCAGTGGTAGAGCGCTTGACTTGCATGCTTAAGTCCCTGGGTTCAATTCCTCAGCACCACATAAGCAAAAAGAAAAAAGCCGGAAGTGGTGCTGTGACTCAAGTGGTAGAGCGCTAGCCTTGAGCTGAAGAGCTGAGGGAGAGTGCCCAAGCCCAGAGTTCAGGCCCCATGACTGGACCTCCCCCCCAAAAAAGAATATTAGCTCTTTTAAGTTTAAAAATATGAATATTTTCAAGTTAAGTTCCTATTTCAAAATAAAATTTTCTTATTTAAACAGTATGTTTTGTTATTTACTCTTTATAACCTAAAAATAGAATTGACCAAAATGTTCACCAAAAGATGGACATATTGCCACTCAAATCCTTATAATCTTGTATAATTCCATTTATATGAAACACTCAAAAGATAAACCTAATGGATAGTAATGGGAAGCAAGAGTTACCTGAAGCCAGAGATGAATGATAGAGATTTGTCCACTATAAAAGAAAAACACCATTAAGATAAGATAGACAAAGAGAAGGAAGTTTTCTCAGCATTTAGAGATATAAATAATCTGCAAAAAGTTAAATTCTTAGGCATGTGAGAAACAAGTTGGGTGTAGTGAGGTTTATTTTCTGACTTAGTAAGTGAAATTCCCTGAATTAGTTTGTCACTTTTACCATTCTTGAAATTATTATTGTAAGATTTCATTCTTTCATGATGTTAATATTGTGTTGTTGTTGTTGCTGCTGTGTGCTGCTACCATTCATTGATAAGGAGAAAAAAACCAATATGATGACTTGTCAGTTTTCCTATCTAGTCAGCTTGCCTGATTAAGAGGGACTTTGGGTGCTCCATTAAGCTTCCGTTATTTCCTGTAGAGCAAGCTTTCTCCACCTCAGCACCACTGGCATTCTGAGGTGAACAGTTCTTTGATTGGGATCTGCCATGGGCATTTGAACATAGTAAGAGCATCTCTGGCTCTGCCCACTACATGCCAGCAGCACCCCTACCTCAGTTACAACAATTACCAATGTCTACACAGACCCATGGGGACTAAAAATCAGTCCCTAGTTGAGAATCACTGACTTAAAATTAATCCAACTCTTTTATTACTTTACCAGTATTCTATTGCTTTGCCACATCGTTCTGATTGTCAGCCTCTGAACTGTCTGTCTTGCTGTGATTTTAGTTTAGTATCTTGGGTCTTGAGAGGTGTTAGTTGTACCAAGTCCATAAAGGCTCAAATTATTTCTGCACATGAGCTACACGAAGACAGCCTGAGGAAGGAGATTGTGTTGTAACAGGAGAAAAGAGAGGGGGATTTGCAATGTGCCCAGGTGTCTTAGAACTTTATGCCAGACATTAACTACACGTGACTTTCCACTAGATCTCATTCTAAACAAATGAAGCAGACCTAATTTTACTTCTTGTATAGTTAAGCAGTTGTTTAACAAGGTTAAAAGGGAAGAAGGCTCTAGGGAATTTTCCAGTTACTAGAATTCCTTGGTGCGTTTCCAATTACCTGGGAAGGGATCTCTGGAAGAATTAAGAGATATTTAAGAGTCAGGAAAGTAATGGGTCAGGTGAAATAGCTTTCCTCATTCTCACTTTGAGTTGGAGATTAACCTCTGTGAGAGGCAGGTAGATAAACTGGAGTAACAACTATTACTTTACGGTCAGTGGACCTTTGCTAAGGCTCTGTGCCAACCCACTTGAGGGAGAAATAAGAGAAGAGAAGAGCTTTGGTCCTTATCACACTCACAGTCTGGGGAAAGGCATGGGCCAAGCTGTTAGAGTTGGATAGCATCACTAGCTGCTTCAGCAATAGGGAAGTCTTTTGTCATCTGCACATGGATAGAACAGATCACAGCAGGGAGAGAGAATTCTTGATTTTATTTTGTTGTTGAACAATTATGCTGAAAGAAACCTTTTTGTTTTCTCTTAAATATATCATCAAGAAAGAACCATTTTCCTAGCAGCAATAGTATTAAACTTGTCAAAACAATTTAACATTGTTGTTTTAAGAGTTTATTTGATCGATGGCCAGTTTAGCACTTTAGAAACAACATTTAAAAAATTGATTTGGACAGTAAAAAGGAGATTTAAGGGTAGAGGTAAAGAAGGAATTTGCTTGTATTTGGTTTCACAACCTGAACATACTTATTTAAGCAAACAGAATGTTACTGTTCTTCTAAAGTCCCCCTCCAGCCATGACCTACCAGAGTAACCACTATTCCAACTTCTTTCAGCATGGCTTACATTTGCTTCTGTGTGTGTGTGTGTGTGTGTGTGTGTGTGTGTGTGTGTGTGTGTGTGTGTGTGTATTGTACATAAATACAGCCATTCATTATATAGAGTTTAAAAGTAATTCTAGAAGATATCCTTAGTGTTAACTACTGTACAGATCATTCTGGAATGCAGGACCATTTGCTGTAGTATAACCTCTGCTCAGCTTTTGAGTATCTTCAGGTAGGTGTTGGCTGGCAAAACTGTTGGATTCCTGTTGGAAGGCATCACGACTAGGCAGGGAGCTTAGAAATCAACAAATCATTTTCTTGAAGGCTGTAGGATTCCTGGAAGTCTTCAGGGCCTGAGAGTAGCCTTGGGGCCTGATTTTCTTCTCATAGCCAAAGGAAAGTTTCCAGAATTACTAAGATTTTTAGAAGAATACACATGAAAGTTGATGCATTTCATTTATTTCTTTTTAAACCTTTTCCCAAAATTTCTGAGTTTAGTAAAAATGCATAGGAATTTTATATCACAAATGTTATTGAATGCAGTTTTTAAAGTCTGGGGTTTAAAAGTTCATTATGATTCAGTGAAGAGTTTTCCTACCCTGAACTACCCTGAGCCAGTAGGTTCACAAGTTCCACACCCAGGTTCCAACTCTTTTGTAAAGCTTTCCCATGAAAGAATATCTGACCCACCATTCAGAAGAAGAACTACCACCTGCTACCTTGGGATGTCTCTATATCACACACACACACACACACACACACACACACACACAACTCATAAGCATGTGCATATGAAATATGCACATACCTATGTATGTGTGTCTTGAATCTCAAGAAACCATGATGTTACTTTCTTTCTCTAAAGATTATGTGTTGGTTTTCCTTACCTGTTCAAAATTTTCCTGAGGTCTGGACTAATTTATCTGATTGGTTTTTGAGGACACAGCTATTAAATAGGAATATCTGTATTCATGCAGGTTATAGTATAGTAAAGGAAACAGGAAATGAACTGAACCAAAGAATGCATCAAAATATCAGCAAATAATGGTGGATTCTATGAAGTGTGCAGAATAAGAGAGAGTGGTAGGTCAAAGCAGCACGGAGTACCTTCCAAAACAAGAGTGGGCTTTACCACCATTGAGACCACAGATGGGAAGAGACCCTTTGTGCTTGGAACAGGGTAGGAAAGGAGAGGCATACCAGGAATGAGCTTGGAGAGGTGGAGAGGGGCTCAATTATGTGTGGCCTCAACAACCATAAAGAAGTTTGAATTTTGTTACAAGTTGAAAGAAAAGCATTTCAGCCCAACAACACTTAGAAATGCCTTGATATGATTTGGTACTAGCATATAATTAACCAGAATTTTTTAAAAGAATCTATTTTTCTCACATCAGACATCTGTGAATTTTCTTTTTAGTTATATATTAATGTGATAGCTAGTGCCAAATCATCAAAGGAAGATGTGACAGAGACATGTGTTTGAATCCTTGCCCTTTACCCTGGTAATAATTGAGCTTGTGGTCTGTGACAGTCATTACTTTAATTGAATTTGCTGTGCCAAGAGCTGGAGACTATTTTGAGAATCTGCATTTTACAAAATTAAGATGCCTAAGTACTACAGATAAATATGGAAAGAAGCACTGATGTGGGGAGAACTGCATTCATTTTTAGGTGATATTTGCTTTTAATTTAATGGTCTGCTTTGACTTTTTCAAATACCTGGATGTCACCACCTGCCCGTGACAGAAAAATAAAAGGTAGGAATGGAAGAATAGATTGGATGCCTATCACTTTTAAATCCTGAGAGTCAGTCGAGCCTCTTATTCAGTTACTGTAGAATGTGACACACGTAACCTTTACACAGTGATTTAAGGTGATCAATCTGAAATAAATAAACAAGTTTTATTTGTTTGGAATTAAATGGTTTTTGATGGTAGAGTTTCTCTGTTTCCTCTCTTGACTACAGAACTTGTCAAGCATATATTGAGGACAAACATTAGCATTTAAATCTTTATGAGGTATATGTAGCATTGAAGTGATTGATTGATGAACAGGGTTTACTTGCAGTGTTATTATACACAGCAGCTTATTGGCATATAAATTAAACTGCTGCAAGGTAGAAGAATGGGAGAGAAAATGAGGTTGCTGTGTGAGATCAAATTAATTTGGGAATCATTTGGACCTTTTATTCCCTTGAAAACAGTTTGCTTGGAGGTCTTCAGCTGTCTGTCATCTGACCACGTTCACAGTGAAGAAAATGTGATCACTGAAAGTTATGCAGCATGCATTGGCATTCATCTAGCATGTGTATACGTGAATGAATGCTTGTGGGAAGTGATTTTTGGTAGGAAGTGGTAGCCAGAAAGGGATACAAGGAAGAACAGCATCAGACAAGTTGTATGGAAGCTGGGGTGGAGAAATCCCTATGACATAGCACAGAATAGAAAGTTATATGCTGGGTTGATACCAGACAATTATAAGGATTCCACAAAGGGGAGCTGTACTGCACAACTGCATCAGAGTATTGGGGTCTCTCAAGTCTCAATGCTATTGCCATTTTCTTCAGAGAGGCCATTCTTGACCATCCTATAAATGTGTCTCCTATCATTTTTAGTAATTGAAACTTAGATTTTAAAATTTTTACTTCATGATGATATAACATATTTGTGTTGTATTTTATTTCTTCTTCTTATGTTATTATTTTTGCAGTATTAGGGTTTGAACTCAAGGCCTATACTTAGTAGGCAGATATTTTACCACTTAAACCAAACCCCCACCTCTTTTGCCTTCCTTTTTTTTTTGTCAGTCATGGGGCTTGAACTCTGGGCCTGGGCATTGTCCCTGAGATCTTCAACTCAAAAGAGAAGGTTCTACCACTAGAGTCACAGTACCACTTCTGTTGTTTTGGTGGTTAATTGTAGATAAGAGTCTCACAGACTTTCCTGCCCATGCTGGCTTTGAACCACAATCGTCAGATCTCAGCCTTCTGAATAGGTAGGATTACAGGTGTAAGCCACTGGCAACTGACTCCTTCATTATTTTTAATGGAGTACCACATTTATGTTTGGGCCAACCTGCACTATGAACTTCCTATTTATACTTCCTGAATAGCTTTAGGTGGCAGGTACATGCTACCATGCCCAGTTGTTGATTGATTGAGATGGTGTAGTACAAATATTTTTGCTCAGGCTGGTCTCAAACCTTGATCCTCTTGATCTCTACTGCCTCAGTAGCTGGAATTGCAGCATAAGCCACCATACCCAGCTACATTTAAGTATTTATTCTTTATTCCTCACTAAACAATTATATACCATCGCAGGGTAATGTAACACCCCTGTGGGGACTGCTGTAAATCCTTCTGATTTTGGTGCATTGTAGATGTAACCTACATTGTAAAAGGAACTGGTCAGTTTGGTTAATGGATAGAAATACTAAGATTTCAACTCCAAGACTAATTGCTAGCTTCCATTCCATCTTGTCCTTTGATATTGCTCTCTTTATATTTGGCACTCTATTTTTTATAATTGTTTCTCCCTTTAGTGATACTGTTCCTGAATTCTGTAAAACTGCCACCACTGCAAATCTCTCTTCCCAGGTGCTGCTATAAAACACACTCTGTCTTTTTAGATTACTGGCTCTGATTTTTGCTTCTTGCAACTTGACAGTCCAGCCCAGGATAGTCCCAAGCCAGGAACATCTGAGTCTTATTCTATTTTAAGCTTTCTCTTGAGACAAGAGATAGGCTTATATAACCTCATACCAGTCATGATTTCCAAGGCTAACTGCAGAGAAGATGAAATTAGTTATACCTAGGGTGTGTCCACAATAAACTACTCTCCCCCAAGTCCTTGCCAAGGGAAAAAACTACCATGCACTCTGCACCTGCTATGTGTTTGACATAGATGATACTAAATAAAAATGGCCAAGGTAACTTTAAGATCCAACCAGAATTTTGAGTGATGCTGTAATTTAGAACTGTGTTACAGTGTTGCCACACTAATGGTACTGTGACTAAGATGGGGTCCATTGCAATCTAGTACTCGTCCATACATTGAAAATAAACTGGCTCATTTTCTCTGTGTCTGATGCACAGTGATGCCCTGGTAGTTGGCAGATTGTAAATACTGGGAGAGTAGCCTATAACACACACACACACACACACACACACACACACACACACACACACACACACACACTATACAAACTAGAGGGTCAGAGGTAGATCATGTCCCACAACCAAGGACTGAATAAACTTCTAGTAAGGAAGTACTTTGAATTACATCCTTTCTTCTTTGCATGTACATTGTCACATATAGAAGTACTATGGTATTTACAACATTCCTTCCTATCAGCATTTTCTCATCACCATGACATACTTGAGATAATTTATGAAAACTAAAGGATGTCTTTGCTTCATAGTCTGGAAGTTTAAGTTCATGATCAATTGGCTCCACTGCTTTGTACCTGTAGCAAGGCAGCACATTATAGTACAAGTATGTGCAAAACCACTCACATCACAAGCCAGAGAAAAAGAGAAGAGAGGATATAATGAGGTCTGACATTCCCCTTCTTGAGTGCACGCACACCCAAAGACTTAAGGACCTCCCAGCTAACTCCTAAAGGTTCTGACATTGCTCCCTCCCACCATAGGAACATTTTGGGGACTAAGTGTTATGGTATGAACATTCACATTTGTGCTTTGACATTTGAGCTATACCCTTGTCCTTTTTTGTTTTATTTTGCAGATCAGGTTCTGTGTGTGTGTTTGTGTGCGCGCGTGTCCATGTGCACATACACATGCTAGTATTGGGGCTTAAACTCAGGGCCTACACTCTTGATTGGATTTTTCACTCATAGCTGGTCCTCTACCACTTGAGCCACACCTTCAGTTTCCAAGTAATGTTTTGTGCTTTTGCTTGGTGCTTAGTTCAGACCACTGTCTTCCTACTTTCACCTCCCATGTGACTGGGTTTACGCTTATGTTTGTTTATGAGATCAGGTCTCACTAACTCAAGGCCTTGGCTGGTCTTGAACCTCAATCATCCTATCTCCTTCAATTCTATCTATATCTCCCACGTAGCTGGAATACACGCATTGCTACCATTCTGAACTAACAAAAACTTGCTAAGATCAGCTTTTTAAGTTCATAGAAATAGGATGATTACAAGTCGAAATTTTCCCTTGAATTCTTATATTGGGTAAGAGGGTATAGTTGGCATTCTTGCAACCATTTTGGCCTTTACCTTCATCTTAATTTTTAGAATTAGGTACTATTTAATATTCCTTTGTAACTGCTTTAGAAGTTGAGTAACATGAAGAAGAATTTTGTTTAGACCAGCAATCCAATAGTGTTTATGAATAAGTAGCTCAAAGGAGAATAAATATAGAAGATACACATCTTCTATAAGTAATAAATTAGTTAAAAGCTGATATTATAGAGGAAATTTATGTTTTACCTGTGATACAAATGCCGTATTGTAAACTCCTTGATTATACTTATTATAGCCTGATTTGTAAATGCACACAAGAGTGGTTATAATGCTCAATAACTTGGTCCGCAAAAATCTGTTTAGGTGAGCTTTCGAGACTCCATCAATTAAGTTTAGCAAAAAGAATATCATCTTGCTGATTATGTGAAAGCAATTCAGGAACCCTCCTACTAATAATAGCTTATATGAATACCTGCCAAAGTGTATTCAATGAGTCATTGTATTCTGCATAGAAAATAGCAGCTATAACATGATAATAATTATTTTTCCAACTTAAAGTAGCATGGGTGAAAGGAAAACAAGAGCTCAGAAGTTAACATATCTTCTCTTTGATCCCTATAAATAATTCCTGGAATATTTCCATAGTTTAAAAGTTAATATCCAGTAATTAGTACAAAAATTAACATAAAAAATAGAAGACCTGAGTTTTAGTCCTGAATTGACTAATTGTAGGACTTAGAAATCACTTAGTTTGAGGAGCTCTGTTTCTTTAGGAGAGAGTTGAGCTAGATAGTCTCTTAAACCCTTCTCACTTCTGTAATAATTTTTTTTTAGTTTTAGGGAAATGACAAGAAATACTCAAATCAGTATTTTTAACTAGGTCCTTTTAACACTGATAACACTTCATACTCCACTCTCTAAGTGGAAGTCCAAAGCTTGTCAGGGTTATTTGGACATAGGATAAACCTACTGCTGTTAAAGAGCGATGGAAAATTATTGGTTTTCAAGGAAATTATAGGCCTATTTTTCATGTAACTCATAACAGAGCTATATCCCCCTTATTCCTTATAACCCTACTAATAATAATGACAATTTCAATGCAATTATCATTGGCTTCAGAAGTGAGATATGGCTGATTGTTTAGATACAGAATATAGATAGGATGATGTAAACTGATTTTAAAAGTTAAAAAGTTAGTGAAGTTAATATAATATAAAATAGGTTTTAAGGAAGGAGAAATTTGTAAAGATAAGGGGAAATCTTTTATTGTGATAATAAAATTATGTATTAATCAACAAGCCATGACAATCCTAAAGATGCATTCACATAATAACATTCAAAAGCATGACATTGTTTTTGGTGGTAGTGGGGTTTCAATTTAGAATCTCAGGCTCCTAAGAAATTATTCCACCATTTAAGCCATGTCTCAGGCCCTAACCCAAGCCATTATTTTTGTTGTTGTTTTGTGCTGTTGGGGGGTCAAACTTCGGGTTTTGTGCATGCTGAACAGTCACTCTACCCATGAGCTTCATACTCAACTCTGTCAAATACATGAAAAACATTATATATTTATGTATATATACATAAAAATACAAAAAAACATATACACACACACACACACACACATATATATATATATATATATATATATATATATATATATATATATATATATACACACACATAATGGGTTGCAGTTACGTAAGTCAGGTAAGGAATATGTTTCTTTTTCTTTTTGAACAGTGTCATATCTTCCCTCATTTTCTCCCAGTTTTTCCCTCCCAACCTCTTTCCCTGCACAAGTTGTATAGTTTATTTTCAACACAGTGTTTAGTGAGCTAGTGAGTATCACTGCTGTGTTTGTTCACCCTTTGTCCTACCATTTTTGTGCTCTCCCTTACCTTCCCCCAAACAAATACATTTATATACAAGACAAAAGGTGCAGAAATTAAGAACAGGGACAGAAGAGTGAGAGAAAGACAGAGAGACAGAAATAGAGTAACAAAATAACAAAAAAAATGTTTCCATTTCTTGGAGTTCATTTAAAAAGTTTTAAATTGTAATTTATAGCTAAAAGGATAGATAAACCCACATCCAGTCATAGATTTTTTTACAGTACTATTTTGGTAATAATCAATTCAAAAAATCAATAGCAATACAAAGAGTTGAAATCACATGGCATAACTTCTAATTACTACATAATACCCAACAGCAGATGAATGCACATTCTTCTGAAGGTTGTATCAAGAGGATAAACATGTTTTGCATTTTAAAAATGGAAATCAGAAGCTTACTCTTACTTCAAATTAGCAAATAATATATGAACTAGAAACTCTCAAATAATTTTAAATTAAACCATTTCTAAATAATTTCTAATAAGAAAATCACCATGGAAATTAGGAAATATTTCAAATTAAGTGATAATGAAAATATAATGAAAATATAAAAATGTCCAAATTCATAGGATGCAACCAAAGCAGGTGGTTTATATCTACAGGATTAAATACTAATGAAAATATGTATTGCAACTCTGTAAGTGTAAAGAAACAAAAATTAAACCTCAAATAAGTAGAAGAGCATAACACAGTAGAATTCCTTAAAAGTCAGTAACAAGGGCCTAGGAAGGTGGCTCAGTGAGAGAGTGTTTGCCTTGCATGCATGAGGCCCTGGGTTTGATTCCTCAGTACCACATAAGCAGAAAAGCTGGAAGTGGTTCTGTGGCTCAAGTAGTAAAGCACTAGCCTTGAGCTGAAGGGCTGAGGGACATTACCCAGGCCCAGAGTTCAGGCCCCACGACCAACAAAAAAAAAGTCAGAAACAAAAGCAGAATATTAAAACCAATAGCTGGTAATTTTGAATTTATAATGCTGATGATTTCTTTATCTAGACTGAGCAATGGGGTAAAAAGGAATGTACAACTAGATACCAGTAGCTCATGCCTGTAATCCTGGTACTCAGGAGTGATAGATCTGGAGGATTATTGCTCAAGGCTATCCTGCTCATAAAGCCCATGAGATTCCTTCTTCAAAATAACCAATAAAAAGCAGGACTGAAGATGTAGCTCAAATAGTAGAGTGCCAACCTACTAATCAATGTGAGTTTATACCCTATTTATGGTCCAACACAAATGAACAAAGGGAATAAACAAATCACCAACATCAAGAATGACAAAGAAAATATAATTTAAGGTCCTGTAGTTATTGGAAGAAATAGCAGTAACATTATCATGTTAACAAATCTTTCAAATGAGTGGACAAGCTCTTCAAAAAGTGCAATATATCACAGCTCGCAGAACATGAGATATAAAACCTGAATAGGCATACTTACATAAAATAAACTTATAATGAAAGGAACTTCCTAAAGTAAAAATGTAAACAAAGTTGATTATTTATAAACCAAGTTTGGTCATTTGTAGTACACATTAAGGAAGAAAGAATGTCAATGTTACACCTCTTTCAGAAAACGAGGAAGAAGGAACACTTCATTGTTCACACCCTAATACCAACTCCCATGGCCCCAAACTGTTACCATGACCTGACCAACATATACGTACACCACATAACAAACCATATTTATTGTGAAGAGATTCCGAATTCCCTACCAAAATATTACCAAATTAGATCAAGAAGTATATAAAGATGATTACATACTGTGGCCAAGTGATGTTTATCCAGCAATTCAATATTAAATTAATATTTTTTAAAAAATGAATAATATGCTGGGAGCTGGTGGCTCATGTGTGTAACCCTCAGTACTCAGGAGGCTGAGCTCTGAGGGTTTGTGGTTCAAAGCCCAGCCAGGAAGGAAAGTCAGGGAGACTCTCTCCAATTAATCACAGAAAAAGCCAGAAGTGGTGCTGTGGCTCAAGTGGTAGAGCACTAATCTTGAGTAAAAGGAGCTTATGGGCAGCACCCAGGCCCAGAGTTCAAGGCCCATGACCAAAAAAAAAAAAAAAAAGAATAATGTAATTCACAACAGTGATAAGGTAAGGAAAAAGTTCATATAACCATCCCAACAGTTGCAGAAAAAGCATTTGACTACTAAACTCAACATCCATCTATGGTTAAAAACAAACAACTCTCCGTTAAGAAATAGGAAACTCTTTCTCAATGTGATAACCAAAATCATAATTTCTAGTGACATAATATGTATTTAGCTGTCTTTAAATTTAGAGGTAAGGGAGAGAGGAGTATTCAAACCATTTCTGTTAAACATTACACTGGAGTTCCTGAATAGTGAAATAAGTTAAATAAACAAATAAATAAATAAATGGCTACAAGTTAGAGAGAAGTACCAAAAGTTTTTTTTTTCATTTATAGACAAGATAATTGTACAAAACTTTGAAGGAATCTACATTAGAGCAAAAAGTACCTTGTCACAACTGTAGGATGCAAAGTGAAAATCAGTTATCCCTATATG
The DNA here is from genome assembly GCF_000151885.1 of Dipodomys ordii. NCBI lineage: Eukaryota > Metazoa > Chordata > Mammalia > Rodentia > Heteromyidae > Dipodomys > Dipodomys ordii. The sequence goes on along the minus strand of NW_012267240.1, from coordinate 8,038,033 downwards.
CAGAAGTAAACAACTAGAAAATTAGTATTCTAAGTTACAACTAGAGTAGTATCTACAAACACTAAATACTTGGAAGTAAACTTAGTTTATGTTTGTAATCCTCACTACTCAGAAGGTAGAGATCAGGAAGACAGATTCACAAACAAACCCTGGTGGAAAATGTCCTCAGAACTTCCCATAAAAGCTATATGGGAAACATAACTAGTAATAGAATCATGGTTCAGATCAACCTGAGCATATATGGAAGACTTTATTAAAAGACCTTATTAAAAGTAACTAATAAATAGTTATAGTTCATGTAATAGAGTCCTGCCTAGCAAGTACAAAGCTCTGAGTTCAAACCTCTTGTACTTCCAAAACAAATTATGCAAGCTATAAAACAACAAAATATTGCTGAGAAATTGAAAATAAAATATGAATAACTGGGGAAAATATGGCATTCATTAATTAAATAACGTCTTTTGTGTTCAGACTTTTCTATAGATCCACCCCAATTGTAATCAGAACCCCAAAGGATTCTACATGTAATAACTGACAAATTGATTCTAAATGTTATGTGAAAAAGTAAAGGATCTAGATAATTTCAAAAGACCAAAGCTACATGACTTCCCCCCAGGCCCCTAGGGTCACTTGAATATTAGGCAAACTTTCAACTACTTGAGCCATGCTCTAATTGGAATTGTCATATTTTATTTTTGAGATAGGTTCTTTCTACCTTGTACCCAGTAGATTGGCTTCAAACTCAAGATCAGTCTTTCTCAGTCCCCAGAGTAGCTGAGATTACAGACATATGCTGCTATGTCTGGCTATAAACTCAAGGACTACACTATCAAATGTCCAATTACTCATTCAAAAGCTACAGTACTCAATGTAGTGTTAATTGGCCTAAGGACAGTTAAATAGATCAATGGGACAAAATAAAGCAGCTAGAAATAGATCCACACATATAAAATCAATTGACTTATTTAAGAAAGGCTTCAAACTAATTTAGCTGAGAAAGTACAATCCTTTTAAATAAACTGAATAAACGTGTGGAAGGGAATGAGGATCCCTCTGAATTAGTTGTGTACTTCCATAAGCAGACTCACAAATCACAGATCAGAAAACGTAAAGTAGGTGACTTGGAATTAATGAAAAGTAAAGACTTCTCCTCATCAGAAGACATATTTAGGAAGTCCTTAATTGCAGATGAGTGAAAGTGGCTAGGTGCAGTGGGGGAGCCCTGCATGCTCAGCCTTTCCTTCACTTGACATTTGTGTTTCCACTAGCATGAATAAATAGGGAAAAAATCACCACCACAAAAGCAAAACAGGACTTAGTCTTTCTAAAGAATTATACTATTTGACCTCTCCATAGAGAGATAATCACATACCACCCAGTATGTTTACTTATAGATTTATAGGTACCTTCTAGCTGCCACAAATAAGGGAACATATGCAACCTAGGTTTCCTTGGGTCTGGCTTACTTCACTTAATATTGTCCAAGTTTTTCCATTTCCTTAGAAATGGTACAATTTCATTCTTTCTGATGGATGAATAGAATTCCATTATATATATTTATATATATACATATATATTGGAAGAGGTTATCATATAAAACTGTTACATAAGAAAGGCCATGGAAAATAGAACAAAACTACTTTGGGTTTTTGCTGGTTGTTAGGAGATGAACAGAGGCAGCAGGAAAACAAGGCCTTTTACAGGGTAGATCTAGGAAGAATCAAGGCTCCTTCCCCGAAACAGAAGGAAACATTGAAATTTCAGGCTATGCTCCAATGGCCAGGAATAGAGGCCCCTGTAACAGTGGCTCTTCTCCATTGGCTTGTTACCAGGCCAAGCGATAATAAGATCTCTGCCCTTCCTCCAAGGTCATATTAATCTCTACTAAATTATTGTAGTGTCATTGTGTCTAATTTCTTCATATTACTTTTCTGTTTTTTTAAAAAATATTTTTATTTTATTATCTTTAAGTATTTGTACAAAGGAGTTGCCATTCAACAAAGCAGTTTATGAATGCAGGGCATCTTAATGGATGTCACCCCTTTCAACAGTTTTACCTCTTCCCAACCCACTCCTTCCCTCACTTTTTAAAAATTTTAAGGATATATATATATAAAACTTTTACCCATTTAGCAAAGCAAAATACATCTTGATCTGTGTCATCTCTTCAACATTTTCACCACCACCCCCCGCATTTGACACATTTGACCATTTCCTGGTGCTTATTTTTGTTGGGTTAATGACTTAAAGAGAGACTTTTCAGAAGAAATAAAAATGGCCAGTAGACAATGCAATGTGAAACATAATGATTTTACTCGCACATGATCCCAGAGGAAAAAAATGATGATATTCTTAAAAGTGTTCTGTAAATTTGATTGCTTCAAAATATAAATTTTGAAAAAGATATAGAAAACACTCTCATGAGCCATTGATGAAGGAAGTCTAGAAGGAATGGATGTTCAATAGCAAATTGATCAGGACAGGAAGAAAGATACTAAATTGTATTAAAGGTTCACCTGGTGTTGGGAAGCTAAGTATGTAAGTAAAAGTGCTAACTAGGGGAGTTTTAATATTTTTTCCTCTCAGACATAGCCCTGCCAGAATGAGGATGACAAGTTGTATAGATCAGATGCAGTTGGTAGATAGAAACAGTTTACCTGAGGACAATGCACAGATACTGTTGTAGTATAGACCAGGGGATCAGGCTGGATAGAAAAGGACAGAAACTAAGCAGAAGATTAGTTAGCGTGAAAGATGAAGAGATCAGTAAAAGTACCAAAGCTCTTGATTAGATTAAATATTAAGCCATAAGAAAACTTGAAAATAACGATTTTGATCACAGAACTCTTCCAGGTAATGTCAAGATTTAGTCATAGCCAGTCTGTACATTACTAAAGGAGATGAGAGGGGAAACAGTGGAGGAACTGTGGGGTTAAAACGCATTCAATTGTGGAAGATGACAATAGGAGTTGAAGGAGGAAGATGTTTGTCAACTCCTACAGGCATGTTGTGTGTGCAGGGGCCAGGCAGAGTTTGTTCCTTGAATCTCAAAGAGAGAAAGACTGTCTAAATATAGAACAATATCTAATTATCTGAATTGTTCTGATTTTGGCATCCTTAGGTTGTGGAGCTATTAACTCTTGCAAATATGGAAGTACGACTTCTGGCGACCAAAAGATTTTCATTATGAATGTCTATATAAAATATGAAAATATTAGCAATTCTGGGTAATTTCACCTTTGAAAGGGCAAAGGTAATATCATAAGCAAGTTATTTAACTTCCTAAGTATTGCAAGTAAGGAAAAGAGAAAAATTGAATATGTAATACATAGTAGAAACCCTGAGTGCATGCTGGGTTCTATTCTTAGCAATAGTTATGTGTTAAATAGAACTCTTCTTTAGAAGACAAGTGGATAGAAGGAAAATAAAAATAGATTGACAAAACTCATTTGTTATTCCTTACGGAGAAATTCTGAAGAGCTTTTATGACAACTTAATGTTCCACTTAGGTATTTATGTTTAGCCCTTTTATTTGCTGCTGAGTGATAAGGATGAGTCCTCTCAGAAGGGACACAGCAATGAGTCAGACTAAAGAGGCTGGCAGAGAAACTCCATCATCATAGGAGTATGATGTTGCTTATGTTAATTTGCCATTGAGGGAGAATTTATACAGATATGGTAAAATTACCAAATGTTCTCTTTAAACAGGAATAAAAGGGGGTTTGCATCAATCTTTAGGGGATAAATGTAAAAGAAATAATTATGCTCCCTTCATTAACACGGTGCTTGTACATACCTGATTCATATCTCGTGAGAGGTGAGGAGGATTATTCCAATTTCCAAATGGTGGAGGAGATGCACGGAATGAATGGTTCAAGGTCATACATTTAGTAAGGAGCAGAACAGGCCCTCGTGTCCCTGAATCCTGTGATATTCACAGTATTCCACTTTGCTTTCTAAGAGCAACTAATTGTCCCTCGTTGTTTGCTGGGAATCAGTTCTGTCACCCCCACAACACACACACACACACACAAATCTACTGCAGATCCTCAAGTTGCTGAGCTAAAATGGTTTTGTGATTGCAAATAATCTATGCATATTCTCCTGTCATACTTTGTCACCTCTGTATTACTGAGAAAACTGAACACATTGTGAACACTTAATATGTTTACAAACTCTATACGTGATCAGAACAGACTTTACCCATGTAAAAGTACTGGGAAATCAACTCAAGGTTTCATGCAGGTGCTAGGCTACTTAGCTCTAACCCCAGCCCTTGACACAACTTTCTTTTTAATATTTTAAATCAGCAGTTGGTTGGATTTGAAATGTGGCACCCTCAGATGGGTATGGTTGATGGTGGGTTTTTCTGTTTGTTTTCTGCCTAAGACATTGAGAGTTGACAGGCATTGGTCTCTCGTAGCTAGAGGCGTGTAATTAACAGGCCAATTCTGAGCCAGAATGTGACTGTAGTTACATTATTACTGTTTTAGGCTTCAGTTTAAATTGTGGCTCATGAAAACTGTTGTTTTTTGTACTTTGCATACATTCTTCAACCAAGTTGGGAAGGAGGACCATGATAGGAGTTATTGGACTTGAAATTTAAAAAAAAAAACAACAACAGTATTTTTCCTTCTAATGCATGGCCTACATGAGACTATGAATGAAAGGATGAACCGCAACTCTGAGCAGTTGAGTCACTGCCAGGGAAAGGGCTTCCTGGGGACCAGCAAGGGTAACAGGTGTACTGAGCATGCTTTCAGATATGCTGTGTGTGGACTATAAAGCAACTTTGCCTCTAGCCATTTTATTAGATATCATGTCTGTTCATCATTTTTCTCCCTTCTCAAAATGGAGAATTTACAGAGGAAAGTGAATTTTGTTGCCTTCTGTTTATTGAAGTCTTGAGTCATTCCCTGGTTATCACATGAGATGATCTTGCATTTGCTCTCTGATCCCCGATTCTTGGCAAAATACCCTGCACACACCAGGATTACAGTGTAATGGCTGTAATCCTAGTTACTTAGGAGGCTGAGATCTGAGTAAAGAGGTTCAAAGCCAGTATGGGCAGGAAAGTAAATGGGACTCTTATCTCCAATTAACCACCCCAAAGTCGGAAGTAGAACTGTAGCTGAAGTGTTAGACTGCTATCCTTGAGCAAAACAGTTGAGGGACAATGCCTGGGCCCTGAGTTCAAGCCCCAGCTCTCCCATGCCCCATGAAAAACCTCTATTTACCCACATCTCATTTTAGTAGACAGACATTTACTGTGATTATGATGACCCATATAATGAAGTGACCTCATAAAATTTTAAAATTACTTATCACAAGTATTTTCACTGTGAAAAAGTTAGTACCAAAGCATATAAGTAAACAGGGGGAGGAAAAAAGGGATTAAGAAAAAGGAGGGAGAGGAAGGGCCAGGAGAGAGGGGGAAAGAGAGAATAAAAAAGAAGGAAAGGAGTTACAGAGAGAGGGAGAAATGTAAGGGCTGAGGTAGAGAGAGGAAAAGGGGCCGAGAGAGAGATTTTTTTCATTCTAACTATCATCTTGGTCTGCTGATTTCAAAGTTCCTCTGAGGGAATCCCAGACTTGCATATATTTTAAACTACCATAAAAGATTCTCTCCCTCCTTGCCTCCTCACTACCCAATCCACTTACCTATATTTCATTGGATAGATAAACACCCAGGTTTTAATACTGTGCATCGACTTGCTAATCATTCAACAATTTCTCTTAAAGAGACTTTCTAAGGAACCAAAACAGATCTACTTAATTATGTCGTTTCATGTGTTTTCCATTTCATGAAAATAATGAATAACAGTATTTAACTTGAAGACAATGGTTTCACTGTGTTTGCTCTTGCAGACTGAGAGAATATTCTTGGATGTACATCTTTGCATATTTTATATGACTGTGTATGTAGGACAGTTTTCTGGAAATAGAATTCTTGCTACTTTTTTCAAAATTCTCATTTTCCTCACTAGTCCTTAAGCTTGATTGAGTGATTTTTGAACATTCAGGGTTTTTTTGGTCCTACAGAATCAAAAGTTCCTTCGAGGGAAACCTGGACTTCCATACATTTTTAAACTGCCATAGGTGGTGCTGATGGACCATAAGATTTGAAGCCCACTAAGTTGGTTCCTGACTTCTAACGTTCCCCATGATTACAGCTACATCTCTGTGACTCTATGGTTGTCCCTTGTTTTACCAATTTCTTTTTCATTAATGATTTCAGGTTTCTAGCACTTGTTTATCCATTTGTTAATTGCACACTTTCAGTTCTAATTTTCATTTTATTTACTGAAAAAATTTTCCATATGGAGAGTATTATTCAGTTCAATGCCTCTGCTTGCTACATTGAACAATTTGCCCATAATAGGACATCAGACATTCTGTAAAATCCAGCCTCCAATGAAAAACCACCACATTTACCTTTTTTTATTCTGTCCTTCCTAAGTAATGGTGGACAGTATAGTGATAATGAGCTCAGCCTGCACACGAGTTTAAAACCTAGCCTTGCCATTTAAGATTGTGTAACCTTGACCCATTGTCACAATGAAATGTACAAGATAATATGTTGAAAAACTAACTTTACAATTTAGGTGGGGAGGGGAAGGAGAAGGAGGGGGAGTATAGTTGTGGAGGTGGGAGGGAAAGGAGGGTAGGAGAAAAACAAAGGAGGAAGTAACAATGCTTGATAGGAAATGTACTCATTACTTTGCTCCAGTCACTGTAACCCCTCTGTACAGTATTTTTATAATAAAAAATATTTTTAAAAAAGATTTATGTAACCTTGTATTGATGTGCCTCAACTTCCCTATAATAAGTAATGTGGGTATGATAATAGTTATGTTAATCAGCTTTCCATTACTGTAACAAAATACCTGAAGTGCAATCAGCTTCTAAAAAAGGCTTATTTAGAGTTCATTTTAGAGATTTCAGTCCATGGTCAGTTGATCTTGGTAATTTTAGGCCTCTGCTCTTGGACAGTACATCATAGTAAGAAGTGCATGGCAAAGCAAAGACACACCTAAGCACATGGATTTGAAGGAAGGAAGGAAAGGAAAGAAGGAAGGAAGGAAAGTAGCAAGGCAGGAAGGCAGGAAGGCAGGCAGGCCAGCCTTGGAAGCCCACTAATCTCTTCAAAACCATGCCTCTAATAACTGTAAAACCTCCCACTATGACCCACCTCATTTACCTCCACAAAACACCAAGCTGGAGATTAAACGTTTACACATGGGCTTTAGAGGGCCAAACCAGCTCAACTATATCTGTTCCTGACCACACAAAGGCTCATGTCCATCTCACAATGCAAAGTGAATATAATCAAAGAGTTTTCAAAATCTTTTTTTTTTGTGTTCACTTTTTTTTTTAATTTTATTTTATTTTATTTGTGAACATACTGTACAGAGGGGTTACAATTGCATGGGCAGGATAATGCGTACATTTCTTACCA
>NW_012267240.1:8019421-8027854 GCF_000151885.1 Dipodomys ordii | reverse complement strand
AAAATTCCGCTGTAAAACCATCTGGTCCTGGACTTTTCTTAGCTGGGAGGTCTCTTATTGCTGTTTCTATTTCAATGCTTGATATGGGCCTGTTAAGATAGTTTAACTCATCTTGGTTTAGTTTTGGCATGTCCATTCTCATCTCTGAGTTTATTAATTTGGGTGGGTTCTCTTCTTTTTCTGATAAGATTTGCTAAGGGTCCTTTTTAAAAAATCTTTAAAAATTTTATTGTTATTGTAGAGTTAATATACAGAGGGGTTACAATTACATGAATCAGGTAATGAGTACAATGCTTTTTGAACCACATCTCCCTTTCCCTCACTATATCCCAGTTTTTCTCTTCTATCCCCACCCACAAGATGTGCATCAGTTCCAGAAATGCTCAAGAGTCCAAGTCCAAAATCTCCTCTGATAGTCTAGAAATCCTCATCTCCAATTCCCTATAAAAATAAAATAGAAGCCTTTAGCAGTGGTACATGTCTGTAATCACAAGCACTTGGGAGGTAGAGGCAGGAGGATTGTGTGTTTGAGTCCATTCAGGGTTATGTAGTAAGTCCCTGTGTCAAAAAAGATGGGGAGACGGGAAGGGATGGTAAGGGAAAACAGGAGGAGGCAACAATGCTTGATAAGAAATGTACTCATTACCTTGCTCATGTAATTGTAACCCCTCTGTAGGTTATTTTCACAATTAAAAAAATAGCAAAGCAGAAAAATAAGAACAAAACAAGTTACCTATATACATTGTCTAAGAACAAATATTTCTATGCCAAAAGATATTAATGGAGAAATGGAACCAAAACAAAACTGAAACCAAGTAGGGTAAACAGTAAATTCTATAACTCCATGACTGGCATCCAAGACACACCTGTTTCTAATCAATGAATGCACTGACATTGAGAAAATTTCACCTCCACAATAAAATTACAAAAGATTATCACTCCATCTTATCAGTAGACCCTGGCTGGTTTTGATAAAGCAGTTTGCCATGTGGAACTGTCCCATGAACCTCAACAACACACACATGAGACAGGAAGCATATCCTTTTCTAGCTGAGCCTTCAGATCAAACCACAGCCCTGCCTAAACCTCTGGTTCAGACTAGTGAGAGCTTAAGACTGGACTGCTGACCTTTGAAGCTTTGAAACAAGGGTTGATTAAGCTGATCACTTTGTCATAATGTATTATGCACAAGTAAAAACAAGTGCACACTGGCTTTGCTGCTTTTACAAACCACCATGTTAATAGCTCAGCTTCTCCTTTAAGCTCAGTCTGCCTTGTTTTTTTCTTTTATGTTCCTCAGATCTCTCCATTCTAAACTCTTAATATCCAGAATCTTCTTTCTTCTTGGCATTTAAAGTTACATGTACAAGAAGACTAAATAGATTGTTAATTCAAATGTTAGTCTCCCAGGTTAGCAATGAAACTGGATCCATTCTTTTAAGGTTTAGTGAGTTCTTCTGCAAACACTGTGTTTTTATTGTCACTTAGAAATTGAAGCCCACGGAACTTAAGGGATTTGTTTCAGGTTGTGACTCATTAGTTAGCGAGTGAGGCTGGCATTTAGAACAACTAACTCCAAATCCTTTGTTTATAGAATACCTCCTCTTGACAAATAACTAATATATTCACATTATTTTACAAATGATATTTTTTCATTGTAAGGTATTTTTTGTCAGATCTCTTCCACCTCCTTCTGCCAAAAATTTCATCCTGTGTATATGTATTTTTATTTCATTTTAAACCAGGTATATCATTCTGCCAGCAACCAACTCAAATCTTTTATTGATGTGTTGTCAGTATTTTCTATTCTGAGCAAAGTAGTATAAAGTATTTTAGTTTCTAATGGCTTTTCATTATTACCCTATTTATCAACTCTTACACTGTGTTTTGTGTCCATTGTAAAAAAAGATAGAGAAAAATCTAAGGCAATAAGTCATTGATCATATTCAGACTGCATTTGTTTTTGAACTTGTCCATTTCCCAAGAGAGTTATTTTTCACTCTGCCAACTAAATAAAGTCAGATTTTAAGAGATATCCAGAAGATGTAACTTTATGCTTCCATTTTCTTCATAGATCAAGAGCATGGTTATGCTATCAGGCATTTTTTCTGAGTTTTACTCAACTCACTCACCCTGGTCTATTCAGACTGTGGTCTGATGATCTGTAGATAACTATCCTATGGGAGTTTTTCAGAAATGCAGACTCTTCAGCCTCGTCTCAAATCTAATGAAGCTCGGTTTGCATTTTAACAAAATCACCAGGTGATTTGTCGACACAGGAATACTATTCTCAGCCCCCATTAACTCCTGAGATGTGAAGACTCCCTGCCCACACAGGGGCATCACTTCTATGCCAAACTCTATCCCTTCCTCTGTCACTCTGTTACCACCTGTCACAAAATGGTTGTAATAAATCTAAAGTAGACAGTATCAAGCATTTAAAGCATCCTGGTTATTGTGCAATGTACAAACTGTGCAGTTATGTATAGAGGCCCTGCCTGTTTCTTCAAAACAAAACAAGGCAATTCCCAGGAGTTACTTTATAACCTTAGCTATATATTTCTAAGGACTCTAAATGGTTTATTTAGCTGACTTTTTAATACTATTCCTAACAAAATAATATTATTCCTAAGCATTACATCTTATACTTATTCAATAGCATCATGACTTAAATATTATTTACTATTTATTGAGTACTTGCAATAGATATCTTGTATACTTCTTTATTTTAAGCTAACCTTTTCCTGATTATATTAAATGTGTAAAATATTGAGACATGAATGCTTATCTAACACCATAACCAAAGAATCACCATCAATACTGTAAGCTATGTAAAATAGATATACACAATTAAATTGCTGTGCATATATAAATTTATATATATATATATATATATATATATATATATATATCCAGGCTTTCTTTTTCTTTTCTTTCTTTTCCTTTTATTTTCTTTTCTTCCTTTTTCTATATATGTGCCAGTACTAGAGCTTGAATTTAGGACTCAAGGCTCTGAGGTCTTACTTTGCTTTTTCCGTCTAGGCTAACACTGTACCTCTTGAGCCACTTCCAGCTTTTGGGTGGTTAGGAGATTAAAAAGTCAGACTTTTCTGTCTAGGTTGGCTTCAAACCCCAATCCTCAGATGATTCCTGTGAGTAGCTAGGATTATAGGAGTGAACCTCTGACACTCTGCTCCAGGCTTTATTAATACAACTTTACTACAAAGTTTTGAACGACATCTTTATAATTCATTTTATAAAATATTGATTTTTTTCATTATAACAAACTGTAACCTATAATACTTTGGTCATAGGTTCACTACGCTGCTCTCTAACCAGTTATTTTTTGTTTTAGGAATAAGCAGTTTCCTTGTAAGAGGATTAGGAAAGAAATTAGGAAACACAGTTGTAGCTTCAGGATTTTGGCTTTTTTGGTAAATATGGAGGACATGATTTCTGGGTGAACTTCTTTTTTTTAATACTTTTTCAAAATTCGTATTTTTATTTTTTATTATTGTGAAAATACCATACAGAGGGGTTACAATTACGTGGGCAAAATAATGAGTACATTTCTTATCAAGCATTGTTGCCTTCTGCTTTGTTTCCCCTTCTCATCCCTTCCCATCTTCCACTCCCCCTTTCCCCCACTCCTCCACCCCCAGCCAGAGTTGTAAAGTTCGTTTTTTGACATAACAACTTGTTCATCTCATTGTTGCAATGGGTCCACCTGAATCCCTATTTAAATGATTTGTTTTTGCCCTTCCCCTCCACAGCAGCAAGATAAACCCCAATCCAGTAGACAGAAAGAAATAATTAAAATTAAATCAGAATTAAATGAATTAGAATTTAAAAAAAACCATAGAATCAACAAAGCAAAGAGTTGGTTCTTCGAAAAAATTAACAAAATTGACAGACCCTTAGAGCAAATCTTATCAGAAAAAGAAGAGAACACACCCAAATAAATAAGCTCAGAGATGAGAATATAAACATCACCACAGAAACAACCAAGATTCAGAACATTATAAGGGAATACTTCTCAAACCTTTATGCTAATAAGTTTGAGAACTTGGCAGAAATGGACCTTTTCCTAACAAATATCGACATGCCGAAACTAAACCAAGATGAGTTAAACCATCTTAACAGGCCCATATCAAGCATTGAAATAGAAACAGCAATAAGAAACCTCCCATCTAAGAAAAGCCCAGGACCAAATTTTTACAGTGGAATTCTATAAGACCTTCAAAGCAGAGCTCACACCAATACTCCTCCAACTCTTCAATGAAATTGAAAGAGAAAGTTCACTACTGAACTCATTCTATGAAACCATCATAACCCTCATCCCAAAACCAGGCAGGGACTCATCAAAGAAAGACAACTATAGACCCCTTTCTTTGATGAACATCAATGCAAAACTTCTCAACAAAATTTTGGCCAATTGACTTCAACAATTCATCCAAAAAAATCAGACACCACGATCAAACAGGATTCATTTCAGGGATGCAAAGCTGGTTCAATATATGCAAATCAATTAATACAATTCATCACATCAACAAGAGTAAGGATAAGAACCACATAGTTATCTCAATAGATGCCGAAAAAGTATTTGACAAGATCCAACACCCCTTTATGATGAAGGTTCTGGAAAAATTAGGAATCCATGGAACATTCCTCAATACAATAAAGTGTGTATATGACAAACCTACAGCCAGCATTATACTTAATGGTGAAAAACTAAAGCCATTTCCTCTTAACTCAGGAAAGAGACAAGGATGTCTACTCTCTCCACTTCTCTTCAATCTAGTATTAGAATGCCTAGCTACAACAATAAGACAAGATGCAAACATAAAAGGGATCCAAATAGGGAAAGATGAAGTAAAACTCTCCCTCTTTGCAGATGACATGATTTTGTATTTAAAGAATCCCATGGACTCCACTCCCAAATTACTCAAGCTGATTCAAAACTTTGGCAAAGTAGCAGGGTATAAAATTACCCCTCAAAAATCAATTGCTTTTCTGTATGAGAAAAGTGTGGCTGAAATCAGGAAAGCAACTCCATTCGTAATAAAATACCTGGGTGAACTTCTTACAAGGAACAAATCAATACATGTCTCCATTACCTTTCATTAGTAGCCCTTTTGCCTTGTTTTCTGTAATAAATTAAAAGTGTTATATCAAGGACAATAAGCAGCAGATAGGTATAATTTCATTGGTGGGCATGTATATACCTGTATACTCATATATACAGATAAATTTTATACATAACTGATATCATATTTTATACTATTTTATACTATATATGTATATATAGATATAGTGTGCATCTATATCTATATCTATATAATGTGCTACCTATTTTTTCCCTTAAATCCTGAGTGTTTCTGCTATTCATTAATATTTTTAAGGACATGATAATCAAGGAGACAAATCTTCCATCATAAAATACATTGTATCTATTCTGGGCCAAAATATTATTTCTTTTGAACATGTAAAGTAAGAGGTTGTAAAGGTTTAAGATAAAAAAGCCATATGTTTCTATGTTTATTTTGTTTGTTAGAATGGGTTATTTACATGCAGTGCATTTTTTGTTTTTTGTTACTTGTTTTTAAGACAAGGGGGTAAACAGCCCAGAGAGGCCTAGTAACCTCCCAGAACACTGCTTCTCTCCACTGTGCTCAGCTGCTCTTTGGGCTGCCTGGGTAATCTCCATTGCTGCCCGCTGATCCTCTAATCACTGATGGATTGCTGGGGGAACAGGACTGAGGCAAGGCAGCGATGGACTGGAGGGCTCCCACACTGGCTAATGTAGAAGTGATTTCTGCATGGTTCTCATGGCTGTGGATCTGACTGTGGATTTTTTAGTTTGTTGACGTTGTTTAGTAAAAATGTATGGGTCTCAGAGTTAGACTATATTAAGTATATAATGAAATTATTAAAAGTAATTTAAAGGTATATCTGTCTGTCTGTCTATCTATGGTCCTGAAGTTTGAACTCAAGGATAGGCAGGCACTTTATGATTGGGTCATAACTTTTTGCTTTGATTAGTTTTGAGATAGAATCTCTCAATTTTTTCCTGGACTCATCTAGAGCTATGATTCTTCCAATCTCAGCCTCCTAAATGTCTGATATGGCAGATGTACACCTCTTCCCCAGCTATTGCTTGAGATGGGGGTTTGGGTCTCTTGAACATTTTCAAGGGCTGGCCTCAAACTACAATCCTCCTGTTCTCTACCTCCCAAATAGCTAGGATTAAATATGTGAGCTACTTCACTCATCTTAAAGGTTTCTCTCTGTCTGTCTCTGTCTCTGTCTCTGTCTCTCTCTCTCTCTCTCTTACTTTGTGCATGTATTAGTCTTGGGCTTGAGCTCAGGGCCTGGGTGCTGTCTCTGAGCTTCTTTTTGCTCAAGGCTAGGTCTTTATCACTTGAGGAACAACTCCACTTCTGGCTTTTTAGTACTTTATTGGAGATTAGAGTCTCACAGACTTTCTTGCCACAGCTGGCTTCAAGCAATGATCCTCAGATCTCAGCCTCCTCAGTAACTAGGATTACAGACATTAGCCACCAGAGCCTGGCTTAAAATGTACTTTTTAATGTGATACCATCAATCAAGAAACAAGCAAGTAAGATTTTTAAGATTTTTCTAAAATTTTTAAGATCTGTTGCACTAAGATTTTTAAGATCTGTTGTTTTTGTTTTTAGATTATGATTTTTTCATACTTTCAGCACTATCAACATAGGGAATTTTGGAGAGGGTATATCAAACATAATATACCTGTTCTCACAACAACTCCAAAATAACATTTGTAATTTATTACTTTTTAATTATAAAATTAACAAATTCTAGACTGTAGTTGTATGAAGACATAGTCACAATAACAGTCCATGTTGCATTTGCTAAAAGGCTAGCCTACATTGAGTGCATTTTACTTTTTGCAGTTTAAATTCGAGTTTTGGTTATTAGTTAAACTTTTTTTAGACATGCACTTTCACCCTACGTGTTTTCTATGCAAAGAATAACATAGCTTGCTAAATATAAAAATAATTTTGAACACATAAAAGTGCTTCAATAAAAGCCGTTTAAAAACAAGCTGTATAGAAGAGTCTTATTGTACATGGCTCTACCTACAAGGCTCATTTTCAAACTGCAACATCAAAAGAAGGCCAACCCAGGTAGATTACAGGTTTAATATTAGATATTTTCATGGGTTACTTTTGTGAGTCACTCTCCATTAGGACTCAATATCAGTTTAATTTTTTTCTGGTTTAGTGAGGATTATTGGCAGCACAGCAAACTTAAGGGGAGGGAAAAGCCCCGGAAACTATTTGGCTGTCAGGCATTTTCCTCGGAATAGGCAGACATAGCTGTTCTCAAAACCCAAGAAATCCTTCAAATGTTTATCAAAAGACAATTTCATCAGCGGAAGTCTGGTCACCTGCGTGTATTAGCATGCCTCTTATTATTCCATACTGTTTTCACAAATAAGACTGCTCTCCTAGCTTCCACTAACAGAAACCCCAAAGCATGTTAACACCTCATTCACCCAGAAAAGTGATTTAATTTGCAACCAGTTTCACTGAACTGTAGCAAATAACACCTGACAAGCCAATTAGGAAAGTAGAACTGCTGAGTTCAACACTACTACTTAGATTGTTGATGTATGAAGGCTAAACACAAGCTTTACACTTTTTACTCTCAGAACGATAGAAATGCTGTTAGACTTTGCTGACTTCTCACCATTGAACTTCCTTTTTGAAAAGCATCAGGCATTTATGTCTACTGGGCATATGGTGGATTTTTCAATCTCTAATGCTGTGTCCAAACCTGTAAAAAAAGTTATTCTATTTTAAAACAGCCTTCTTATTTGTGTATATCTGAAAGGCACAATTAGTAGTCTTTCTCTTTGTGGTTAATTTTCCCTGATATTATGTGTAGCCAAAGAATATAGACAATCAACCAGACTTTAAAACATATTGTAAAATCATAATTAAGTGCATGCATGTAATCCCAGTTATTTGGAGATAGAAGAAGGAGAATTTAAAGTAATCTAGAGTGAAACTTGTCTCAACCAAAGGCTGAGGCCGATGTTCAGTTATAGAGTGCTTGCCCAGTATGTACAAGGCCCTGGATTCCATCCCCAGGACCACAGACACATATAAATCACAACTGATGTGTGGGAAAATAATCTGTACTGATTTGCTGGTACATGAGGGCAACGCTTGGAAAGCTGTCATCAATACAATGCTTTAACAAAGTTTTCTACCACTGAGGCCAGCTGACTGAAAAAGAATTCCCACTAATTGCTTAAGAACTAATTGCTGGGCTGGGAAGGTGGCTTAGTGGTAGAGCGCTTGCCTTGCATGCATGAGGCCCTGGGTTCAATTCCTCAGCACCACATAAGCAAAAAGAAAAAAGCCAGAAGTGGTGCTGTAGCTC
>NW_012267240.1:7946590-8016721 GCF_000151885.1 Dipodomys ordii | reverse complement strand
TGTGGCTCAAGTGGTAGAGTGCTAGCCTTGAGCTGAAGAGCTGAGGGACAGCACCCAGACCCAGAGTTCAGGCCCCACGACCAGACCCAAAAAAATAAATAAAATAAAATGATGCTTAAAAAATCATCATTTATCTTTGACATTTTATTTTCATTTGCCTAAATAAATTGGTTGCCCAGTGTTTCCTTGATTCTCTATCTTCTTTCCTCTCTTCCCATGAATAACTGTATTTCTGCTTTTACAACATTAGTTGTGTCCAGTTATACCCTTTGTTAAATTTTACTTACTTATTTTAAAAATATTTTTATTATCCTTAAATAGTTATTCAGAGGAGTTACCATTTAACAAAGCAGTTTATGAAAACAATGTGTCTTATTTTACTTGCACTCAAAAGTATTTATGAGGCCGCTCTATGAGCCAGGACTCTTAGCTCCTGTGTCATGGAAACAGACAGAGTAAGCATAGCCTCCACAGAGCCTGGGCATCTAAAAGAAAGGGATGACTGTAAGCTTAACCCCAGGGAAAGCCACTTCATCCTAAAGGAAGGACTACTGGAGTTGAGACCTGAAGGAGTGGCAGAAGTAATCCAAGTAGGTACAAGTGAGAAAGTGTGGCTGTTAAACAGTGTCCAGTCAAAAAAACCAACAACACAGCACTCTCAACGACTTTGGTGATTGGAAAATAATAATTCATTAGCTATGAGCTGGCTCAATTGTAAAGGGCCCTGACAACTATCTTAGGGTATTTTGACTCTCCTCAGAATGCTGAAAGCCACTGAAGAGTTCTAAGGCGGGCAGTAAGGTGATCAGAAACATCCCAATTGTTGATGTTTGAGGACTAAGATAAAGGCGGGGGGGGGGGGCTGGAATAAAACAGAGAGAAAGGGAAAAGTTTTTTTTGGTAAGATGAAGACTTCGGGCCTCCTTTATTCCTTCAGATGTCTCATCTCAGTCTTTTCTTCTTCCATGGCCCAACCAGCCTTCTGACATGCTGCCACTAGATAAGTTCTGTGATATACACTTCTGACCTACACTGAGGGGATTTTAATGGTATGTATAGTAGCCATAATCTGAATTCCTTTCCCTTTTCTTCAAAGCTTACAGTGATCAACTTTATCTCACAGCTTTATTCTCAGAAATCTTCTGTTTGCACTCCTAGCTGTAACCTTAGACTCCACACTCCAGAACTTTCCCACAACATGCTTTTGTCTTGGACTCCCTCATTCTCCTCCATGTCTGCATACTTGCACCTGTTTCTCCTCAAGTTCATGTTCAGATGTTGGTCCTCCCAGGCTAAACTGAACTTCTATGGAAAGCAATTTCCCCTTCCTCCAAAATCTTTCCATACTGCTACTCAAGGGATGAAGGCACTGGTCTTCTTCCCTGCTAATAAAATGAATCATCATTTGGAGCAGCAGAGCAGCAGAGTTCTGAGCATGAGCATGAATTCTGGAACCAAATGCGTGCATTCATATCCTGTCTTAGACACCTTCTGTCTGTGATACACTGAGTACATCACCCCACTCTGTATGGCCTACCTCTCTTAGGCAAAATATAAGTCCCTGCTCACAGTACACTGTGAGGCTTAAATGAGTACAAGTATGCAAACAGGCTCATTCTGATGACTAGCAGATACTAAGTAGTGCAGAAATACTTAATATTGTCATAACATTATTTTACCATTTGCTACTTCTTTAAGGATTTAACACACATATGGTTTTATTTTGTCACTTCCAAATCCATTACAGTGTCAATAAAAATTGAGTGTGTGCATCAGAAGCACAGTGATTAATGAGCCCTAGTCAGATTTTCAAAGGGACTATTCTGAAAATAATGTTTTCTTTTAAAATTAGCTAAATAGGTTATTAAGTGAATATTATATATATATATATGTATTTCATGTCTATGAAACATATGAAATATGCAGAGAAGCATGCCCTTCTCCAGTTTTGTATTTTATCCAGAAAGGCACCCATACAGATAAGTAAAATATAAGATACAGTAGAAAGAGTATAGTCAAGAAGTAACTATAGAGATTCAGAAGAAGGAACAAAAAAATGGTTGGGGTTGTCAGAAGATGTCAAATTGATACAATGAGATGTAATTCTACTAGAACAAAAATTAAATTTCTGACCAATTCAATAATCTCTTACAAGTTCTCAAGTTTTTCATCTGTTAAATAAAAGTGTGAAAATCAATCAATATTTTTACCAACAATTCAAGAGGAATTCTTCATTTTCAAATGAAAATTATACAGATGTCTATATTATAGTTACCTTTGTTCATTTATTACCTAGAGACAATATACTAGATATCAATGGAATAACTCATAGGGGCCTCTAGGAATCCAATGTTCTAGGAAAATTTCTGAAGTAATTTCTGGTGGAAGTATTTGGGAATTTTCTATTTTTTATTTAATATTGTTGTCCCTCTAGTCTATAATCTGTCACTTCTCTCTGTCTTAATAAGGAACAGAAATGCTTTAGTCATGTATCACTTTCCAATTTATTTTCTTCCACTGTCTTCTCTCATCTTAAATTCCCTCAGAAAGCTTGCTTTTAGAACTCATAATTATGATTGGACTATCACACAAAGGAACTATCTCTAAAATATGTTCTCCTACTTAGAGTACAATTTATAGAATTTTAATCTCATTTGAAAAATCAGTAAATAAAGAACATTTATTCCCTCTCTCTCTCTCCTCTTTGCTAAATCCATATTTTTTTCTGATAAACCAATAGGCCAATCTTTATCTTTACTATATGTAGTAAATTGGAAATTTAAGGGCAAATACTGTGTAGTAGTGGAAGAATAAAGTTGAAATATTTTCCTCATCTTCAAGAGCACCCAAAGCAATTTTATCTCCCGTTTCTGCCTATTTAAGCATTTATCAATGACAACTTTTTCAAGTGTTTTCCCCATTCCTTGAGAATGTAATACCTTTATATAGTAGAAATATATGAGAAATACCAAGAGAGAGTTTTATGTGATGCCATTCTTGGCTCTTCAGGAGAGAGGGACTCCACTTGTAAAATATTAATAGAAAAATGTGCAAAATCATATTATGTAAAGTAAGTCAGACCTAAAGAAAGCTAGGTCCCATGATTTCCCTCATTTGCAATAATTAGTATATGTCTAGGATAACTTTATCAGATGAGCAGAAAAGCTCAAGAGCTATGTATATATGACCATATAAGATAATGCTAAATGAAAGGAACCCCAAGATATGGATACAAGAGGTCTGTCTTTGTTGTTGTTGTTGTTTAGTGTATGGTGTGATTTTTTTTGTTTCCTTTATATGTTCTTCCCCCTATTTGGTCACTGTACTTGATTTTGGTACCCTGCTTTTGTATATATATTTATCTAACTGGGGGAGAGTAAGGGGAATAACAAAATGCCGAAACAAGGACACAGGATGACCCATTGCAACAATGATACCCACAAGATAGTATATTGGAAATGAACGTTACAGCTTTGTGGGGGGAGGAGTGAGGGAGGTGGGAGAAGGAAGGGATTATGGGAGAACAACAAAGGAGGGGGTAACAATGCTCGACAAGAAATGTACTCATTACCTTACTCTTGCAACTGTAACCCTTCTGTACAGCATCTTTACAATAAAATAAAATTTGGAAAAAAGAAAAAGAAAAATATTAGTTCCCAATAACACACACACACACACACAACTCTGGTATGAACAAAAACCAAAAGTAACAAAGTTTGGGCAATGGCTACATTTTTAGTTACATTATGGTATTGATTTCAGTAGAATTAGCTCATACCATATATGCCTGTATGTTTGAACATCACTAATCCTTTAGCACTCATTATACTGAGTTCCATAGTCAGGACCAAACCAATTCTTATTCTATAATGGCTTGCTGAAAATCAAGCAGGAGCACATGAAAAGTAATGGAGTGCCTTGTAAATACCTGTGCTCAGTTCCCCTGGAATTGGACACTTGTTGTTTCTTTTTGTGGCCCCACTGAAACTGCACAGAGGTTTATTGTAGCAATATTCTTTTGGCCCTCATGCATTGTATCATCAACATGCAGTGTTTGGAATATTACTGTTGGAGCAGAAGTGGAGAAGCAAGGAATTAGTGAGATAATTGGTCCAAGTACCAAGTAGTAAAAGTGGAGTGGTTGGTGGCTTGTTTAGGGGTGCATTGTGGGACACTTTCACCAGAACAGTTCCAGAGAACTGCTGTAAGTATAGCTAGAGGAAGACAAAGAAGCCAAGCTGGCTTGCCTTTGTTGGAAGATAAGACAGGTGTGCTTGGCTATATTAGAGACGTGGATACAGTTGATAGAAACTCTTCAAAGTTAGATTCCGAAAATTTACTTTTCTAAAACTTGTTCAAGGGGGTTACAGTTTAATGTTTATCTAAGTGTCCAATGCCTATTGAACAGAGTCACTTCTCCCATTGTTCTTTTCAGCCTCTGCTACATTTCCTCCTTCCTTTATCACTTACTTATATTGAATAGTCTTGCTTTTTCTGCCCTGTTTGTTCCCTTTTACATTCTTCCACCCTCTGCACTGCCCCACCTCCAATCTCATTTTCGCTTCCTGATATTTATTTTGTTGTTAGTTGTCAACAATTAACAATGCATTTAATTGTTAATCATTTGAAAGGTTTATTTAGAAAGCTGTAGGGAGTCTGTAGTTCTTCAATAATGCAATGATCAAAGTAGCCTTTTCAAGAATTATTTGAATGACTGTGCTCATATCAAAATTCACATATATTAAAACATCAGATTATGAAGTAATTGTTATTGGGCGATCCATTGAGCCTGAAAGTCTTTTCCTTTCTGTTCTCCTCCCACAGGTTGTTATTTTATACTTTGAGCCAAGTACATTTCGCTGTATTCTCCTGAGATGGGTTCGTCTGCTCGGTTTTGCCACTGTTTATGGAACTGTGACTCTCAAACTTCACAGGTAGATCATATTTTATTGGTCTTCATTCCTATGAAAGGAACACATTGTTTGGTTTAACATGTAGTAAGCTGGGCTGCTTACTTAAATGGTTCAATTTAAAAAATTTAGATAGCAAGATCATGTATATCATATATACATATATATATCATATCACATATACAAGTATGATATCTTTTGGATTCTCTGGGGAAATCATTAACACAACTGAACTCTTCAAAGAGACATTTTAATAAGAATATCATACTAGATTTCCAGAAGTCCAATTTAAATCAAAATCTAGCCTCTGATTCTAAGCAATCATAAGTCTTTTTTTATTTTTTATTTTTGTCAGTCGTGGGCCTTGAACTCTGGGCCTGGTTGGGCACTGTCCCTGAGCTCTTCTGCTCAAGGCAAGCACTCTACCACTGCAGCCACAGCACCACTTCTGGTTTCCTGGTGGTTTATAGGAGATAAGAGTCTCATGGACTTTCCTGTACAGGCTGGCTTTGAACCATGATCCTCAGATCTCAGCCTCCTGAGTAGCTAGGATTACAGGCGTGAGCCACCAGTGCCTGGCTATGAGTCTTTCTTTTTAAAGGAAAGAATTAGGAAAAGTAGATGTCTTCTCTGTCTCTTGCTTATTCGAGAAGAACACTTTACTGCTCTGTGCTTCTACTCTTCAGGTATATTCTAGGCTTCCATTCCTTAGATGGTAGCTCTTTTTAACTGATGTTCAACAAAGGAAATGAGAGGTCAGTGACATACTGAGCCTTCTAGAAATTCTCGAGCAATAGGTGCAGGTGCCCTCTCTACTTGAAAATGACCTCTCGCCTACTAGTCTAGCACTTAGTGTCTAATGTAAGCTGTTTTAATGCTGCTTTATAGTTTTCTGATTTCATTGATTTCTTTTTTTTTTGAAGGGGGGGTTCCAGTCGTGGGGCCTGAATTCTGGGCCTGGGCACTGTCCCTCAGCTCTTCAGCTCAAGGCTAACGCTCTACCACTTAAGCCACAGAGCCACTTCCGGCTTTTTTCTTTTTGCTTATGTGGTGCTGAGGAATCGAACCCAGGGCCTCATGCATGCAAGGCAAGCACTCTACCACTGAGCCACCTTCCCAGCCCCTAATTGACTTCTTTTTTAACTTACCTTCTCCTCAAAATGAGAGGCTTACCATTGAATCTTCAGTACTCAGAATCAATGACTGACATATAGGAGATTCAGTAGGTGAATGAATGTAATGTCAGTTGGAAAGCTGCTTCTCAGAGTCCTCTCTACAAATAATACACTCATTTCCTGAAGCAGTATGCTACACTGTGCAGAACACATAACACTGGACTCTAAATATTAAATAGCACTGAATTACTTCCATTAGTTTCTCTTTCAATCCTGATTAGTTCCAAGAGGAAGATTAGTCCCGAGCTAGTATATCTTTAACACATGTTAAACTGTTGCTAATCATTCTTTGGAACCGAGTAGATCAAGATTCAGTTTCCGAGCTTTGCACTCCGATGCTGTCTCCTTTAGATTCACCCCCTTTGTTTTACTGAATTTATTTTTATTGCTTTCCACTTAAGGAAAGTATTGGTTTTGATTTAAGATAATAACAAGGTTTCCTTTTAAAATATGTAACACAATAAGTAGAAATTGATTTTCAAGAACTATTAGTTGGCACACAGACCCAACAGAAATCTTGAGGGTGTCATGCAAATGATTGAAATTTGAGAAGTTAGGTTTCTTCATCATCTCTTCTGTGTATTTTAAAAACTAGAATTAAAGCTATTTTCTGTTCTGTGTCCCTAGAAATCATTGCAGTGAAGAATTACTCCACTGAAAGCTTAAATTGAGCAGAAATGATTTCTAATTTAATGAGCTAAATTATTCTTAAGCTGTATGAACCATATGGCTTTACTACTGTATTTGGAGGTTTTTCCCCATATTTGTTGAATGAATGTGTGGGCAATGGTTATAGTAAAGGGTGTTGTATAGTTGGTATCTTTTTGAGGCAGACAACATATGACCTTGAAGAAGAGATTTCTAAATTTTACCACAAGGGTGAGAAGAATGTCATAAATCTTAACAATTTCAAATTTGAATTGTAATTTTGCAACTGCTTAAATATACAGTGAAGAAGGAATTATATTTAACACTAACAATTAGTTTCTTCTTATGTAGAACACCTTAATAACTCACTTGAGTTGTAAGGATGAAATGTAATTTGAGTTTATGAAAATACACCAAGTTTGAGTTGGGTGCCTGTGGCTCACACTGGCAATCCTAGCTTGCTACTCAAAAGTCTAAAATCTGAGGATCAAGGATGGGAACCAGCCCAGATTTTTAAAAAGTCCATTATACTCTCATCTCCATTGAACCAGAAAAAAGCCAAAAGTGGAGGTATAGTTCAAATGGTACAACACCAGCCTTGAACAATAAAGCCAAACAAGAGTGTATGTATGTTTCAAATGCAAACCACAGAAACTTGCCATGGCTAAAATACTCAAAAAGGGAAATCTTCAGAAGGTCACAGAATTAAAGAGAAAGCTAAAGAACAAGGCTTTGGGAGTGCCTGATGCAGACTGTCCTGAGAAGTCAAAGTAACTGAGCTAGGACATAATGTCTTTTCAATACCACAGTCTCATTTTCACAGAAATTTTATTTTTCAAAATTACCTTAAAAATTTGTCATACCTAGCTCAGAAGAAAATTCCAAGGAAATTATAAGCTTGACAATATGAAATGGCTGTTACAATCCCTTGAAAACAGAATAGGCAAGAAATGCCTTAGCTATTGCTTTATTCCAGCCATTTACCTCAAGACTTAGAGGAAATACTAAGCATCTCTTTGTCTGTCAGTTGGTCTGTCGTGGCTTGATTGTAGTGTTCATAGAATTCCTAGAACACTGAAAATTGAATCCAAGATAAAAAAAGAAATCAAATCTTACTTTCTTCCTAGAAATGCTACTATTAGTCTGAAATGGGGTCCTGAAGGCTTCATTCACTTTTACTAAATCTCCAACCCTTCTCTTTCATGGATCTTTCCATGTCTTAGACTAATACAGCCAAAGGTTTCTAAAATAAACCAAAGAAAAATTACACAACAGTCCTTTGATTATTAACAATTGTATGCCACAGAAGGGTACCCATTTGGAAGTGAAAGATATAGTGGTCTTTCCCTTTAGGAAGAAGCATTTTTCTACTGATAATGCTTGGAATCACTAAGAATCTGTGATAAAAAAAAAGCAAACCAATATTCATTTATTTATTTATTTATTTATCAGAAGATTGAACTGAGGACCACACATTTTCTAGACACATACTCTACCACTGAACTATATTTCTGGCCTGGACCAACTTTTAGTTATCTTCCTTATTTGCATATATTCTATACAAAACAAGATCCCTTGTTGGCAGGCCATCCATACACTGAAATATTTAGTAACTGTAACTATTCCTCTTTGGGTAAAGAGAAATTGAAGAAAGGAGTGAGAAAGAAGAAGGGAGGGAAGAAAGGAGTGAAAGAAAATGAGAGTGAGGAAATGGTACATGTTTTAGCCAACTCGGTACAGAGCTAGCTAAAATGGAAGCAAGACAAAAGCAGTTAATTAATTAAAAAATACTTTCATAGCTGGGCATTGGTGGCTCATGCCTGTAATCCTATTTACTCAGAAGGCTGAGATCTGAGGATCACAATTCGAAGCTAGCCTGGACAGGAACATTTGCAAGACTCATCTCCCATTAATAGCCAAAAAGAGTGGGAGTGGAGCTGTGGCTCAAGTAATAGTAAGCAAAAATGCTCAGTGCCCTAAGCTCAATCCCCAATATCAGTGCATGTGCATACACACACACACACACACACACACACACACACACACACACACTTTATCAAGTAAACATAGTTATATTTGACTTTGAACATTTCTATGGTGGGTTCACAGAATAGCTACTATGCTAGGTTTTGTTTGTTTGTTGCGAAACTTGGGAAGGCAGCATCTCTAGGCTCAGAAAGGCCAAGTGTATCTCTTGGAAGCAATATAAGGAACTATTTTTAAATGAGGGTATGGAGAAAGATTTTTCAAGATCATGCTAATAGTATATTTTCCTATTCCCTATAATCGTAGTTCTGAAAACAAAATAGCTTTCCCTTTTTCTCAGACTAATCAAGAAAAATAGAAACAAAAGATTTTTTTCTGAACTATGTTTCAAATGAATATTTAAGCAAGCTGTGGAAAGCCTTCTTCTGCTGTGGACTGGGATTTGTCACTTCATACATTATTCAGCACTCCTTGCTTGCAGAACAACCAGCAGCAGTTTGCTCTACTGTGCTCATTAGCACCAAATATTTACACTTTGTGGGAAGGTTTATTTTTTATAGGTTTAGTTTATTTAAAATGTGACTAGGAGATATTTATATTTCTTTCTTGTATACATTCTTCCACAAACACATAAAATATAGTCAGATACTTTAAATCTTTAGAAACTGAAGGAAAACAAGTGTGTAGTTATCTAGGAGGTGAGAGGATCAACTCTTTGCTTCACTTGTGACAAACAGAGATGGCAGATCATTTACTTATTTTATATGTTGTTATTGTAGGGATGATATACAGAGAGGTTACAGTTACATGAGTCAGGTAATGAGTACACTTCTTTTTGAACCATGGCCCTCTTCCCTTGCTCTCTCCCAGTTCTTTTCCTCTTATTCCCAACTATAAGATGTATAGTTCATTTTCCACACAGTGTCTAGCGAGTACCACTGTTGAATTTGTTCACTCTTTGTTCCATCTCTTCTTTTTTGGCGGTCGTGGGGCTTGAACTCTGGGCCTGAGCTCTGTCCCTCAGTTCTTCAGCTCAAGGTGAGTGCTCTCCACTTGAGCTACAGCACCACTTCCGGTTCTCTGGTGGTTTATTGGAAATAAGAGTTTCACAGGCTTTCTTGCCAGGGGTGGCTTTGAACCTCAGTCCTCAGATCTCAGCCTCCTGAGTAGCTAGGATTACAGGTGTAAGCCACTGGCGCCCAGCTTGTTTCACCTTTTCTATGCTCTTCCTTACCCTCCCAAAGACAAACTAATAAACAAGACAAAAGGAAAACACCAACAAAGACAGCAAAAATATTTCCGTGTTTCCTTTTCTTGGAGTTCATTTAGTAAAATATTATTTATGTGCTCATAAGCACATAGCTGCTGAGCCTTTGTGATCAGCTCCTATACATTTACCCTTCCACAAAGAAGAAACATGTTTGAAATCTGTATTAATTTGTCACTGTAATAAGATATCTGAGGCAAGCTGGATTTATAAAGTAAAAGTGGTGTTTGTCTCATAAGATTTTTCAACACTGTGTTCTTATTTTTAGGTATTGTAAAAAGGAGTTGCCATTCAACAAAGCAGTTTATAAATTCAATGCACCTTAATTAATGTCACCCCTTTCATCGTTCTCCCCTATCCCTCCCAACCCTACCTTTTCTATCAGTTTCCTCAATTTTGTATGATATGCATTGAATTTTATGTCTCATAGTTTCAAAGTCTCATTATTTGAAAGTCCAAACAGCACAAAGCTGCCTTTGGCCAGAGCCCATTATATTTCAGAACAAGGAGCAAGAGCATGAAGCCAGGCTTCTTTTCATAAAATCCTCTCAAGAACTAGCTCAGGGGTCACAGGAGAACTAAGTCTCCTCTTCCTGAGGAAAGTAACCTAAGGACTCATACGAAGCCCCATCACTCACTTAAAGGTGACACCCTTCTCAAACCCTCTCTGGGCACATAACACACAAACCTTGTGGAGACACACTCAGACTACCCCCAAACCACAGCAAGGTCCCATCTCATGACCCAATGCATTTTAAAATGAAGCAGTGTCAAAAAATGTTTTAGCCCATCACAGACAAAATAAAATGCCAGAAAGGAAGTGTTCTTTGGACACATAGCTATAGGCTTTAGGCAATTTGACTGGAATATAGGTGGTTTTCCATCTGGACCCTGTCAGGATGCAGGCCTCATTTTGCTGATTTCACTGTGGTTCTTGGCTGATTGGTCTGCAATACAGAAAACCTTCAAGAGGAAAATTACTCAGAGTGACATTTCTTTTTGAAAAATATATTTTCTATTGTAAAGATACTGCACAGAGAAGTTACAGTTACATGAGTAAGGTAATGAGGACATATCCTATTGAACATTCCTATTCCTTTGTTTTCCCCTACCAGCCCTTCCCTCCCCACCTCCCCAACTCCTCCCTCCATCCCCAAGTTGTAAAGTTCATTTTCAACATATTGTCTTGTACATCTCATTGTTACAATGGGTCAACCAGTATCTTTGTTTCAGCATTTTGTTATTTCCCTTCCCCTTCCCAAATTAGAAAAATGTATATACAAGATGCAGGGCACCAGAATCAAATACAGTGAAAACAGGGGTTATATACCATGGGGGAAGAATATACAAAAGAAACAAAAAGGTCACATAGTACATTAAAAACATCAGTGACAGAGATAAAACTTCCTGTATTCCTATCTTGGGGTTCATTTCACTTAGCATCAGATAGCTAGCTAGCTAGATAGCTGGATAGCTGGATGGATGGATGGATGGATGGATAGATAGATGGATGGATAGATAGATAGATAGATAGATAGATAGATAGATAGATAGATAGATAGATAGATAGATAGATAGATAGATAGATAGATAGATAGATAGATAGATGATAGATAGATAGATAGATAGATAGATAGATAGATAGATAGATAGATAGATAGATAGATAGATAGATAGATAGATAGATAGATAGATAGATAGATAATGGAATTCTGTACCTCCATCAGAAAGATGACACTGCCACATTTGTTAGGAAATGGAAAAACTTGGAAAAATTATATTAAGTGAAGTAAACCAGACCCAAAGAAACATAGGTCCCATGGTTTCCCTTATTTGCAATACCTAACATATGTCAAGGATAATCTTACCAGACAAGCAGAAAAGGTCAAAAGCTATGCACATATGATCATAGTGACATTTCTTAAGAAGCACATTGTTCACCAGAGGAAAGGAATTCATTTTTCTATTTCTAAAGAAGGTCTTTTTTTTCCTGTCAGTCAGTGAAACCTTTGGATCAGAAGCTGAGTAAGTTCTGAAATCCCAGAAAATCATTTTTCCTTTGAGGCAAATTGAAAAATAGTAAAGCCTTTCTCATGGAAAGATAGATGTCTTCTGGAAAAGATGGCCTGCTTAAGATCAATTCCTAGAGGATGAAGACTTTAGATTGTTGTTTCCAAACTCTGTAACTGGCAGTTTAGGAAATTAATTTAGTAAGTAACTTTGGCTTTCTATTTTTCCTGTTTAATAACTCATTAAATGCTACTTTGGGCTTTCTGAGATTAAAATTTAGATAGCCTCACCAGAGACATTTTTATCATTTCAAATAGTACCGAATAAAACACTGAAGATCAAATGTCATTTGGCTCTTAACAAATGCAGATTTATTTCATGAGTTCATTAATTAAAGAAACATTATTAAAGCCAGGCGCTGGTGGCTCACGCCTGTAATCCTAGCTACTCAGGAGGCTGAGATGTGAGGATCGCGGTTCAAAGCCAGCCCGGGCAGGAAAGACCATGAGACTCCTATCTCCAATAAACCACCAGAAAACCGGAAGTGGCGCTGTAGCTCAAGTGGTAGAGCGCTCGCCTTGAGCTGAAGAGCTGAGGGACAGCGCCCAGACCCAGAGTTCAAGCCCCACGACCGACAAAAAAAAAAAAAAGAAACATTATTAAAACACAGCAGTAATTCATGTTAGTTCAGAGACTGTGCTATCCTGATTCTAGCTAATTCTCAGAAATTCTGTGTAGTTATATGCATTAGATTCTCAGGGTCTATATTTTTCTTTTAGTCTTTTTTCATTATTCATAGTCTTCAAAGCACCTAGCAGAAACCTGAGGAACAAGCAGTAGCTTCTCCCTCATATCTTCCTACAGTCATTTTCCCTTTCTTGGCATATTTGCAGTCTGGAAGCATCTGAACTTGTCACCCTTGGGACCTTACACACACTATTAGCTGTGTGCATAGCTTCCCCCAAAGCCATGAAAACAACCCATCAAGCTTCCAAGAGTTGCTCTTTAATTGCAAAATGGCTAAATATCTATAATAATGCTTGTCCACTTTACTCACGTTGGTGATTTACCACCCTGTCCTGCCCAGCATGCTGAAGAATCCCAGCAGAATGTGTTGTGTATAGAGCTCACTTACAGAAACTAATTAACAAATTTTTAACCTTGAATAGCTCCACTTGTAACTTAACCATTAGCATATTCTCATATGAAGTAAAAATTTGGTAAATATATGCATTGAACAAAATATAATTTTTTTTAATCCAGAGGTACATCCTCATATAAAACCTCTCTGAACAACAATTGAAATGAAAACATATGTAATTATTCTTCCTTTCAGAAAATACTATCATATATGAAAAAATAT
The DNA here is from genome assembly GCF_000151885.1 of Dipodomys ordii. NCBI lineage: Eukaryota > Metazoa > Chordata > Mammalia > Rodentia > Heteromyidae > Dipodomys > Dipodomys ordii. The sequence goes on along the minus strand of NW_012267240.1, from coordinate 8,003,362 downwards.
GAATGTAACTCACCCAAATAACTAAGGATACTTAAAGCTTTACTTATTTTGTTTTGATTTTAGATGTTCTACTTGCTTTGTTGTTTGACACATGACTTTATTTCTGAAAAGAAGCTTATATTCAAATATAAGATGCCAGATGAGATTTTCTTGTTGCAGCCTAGGTTATTATTCTTCCAATTTCTTATATGTGTGTATCCATTGATGTATGTTTGAATCACCTTTAACATGACAAAAACCAATCTGATAATTCAGAATTAGTGCATCTTAGACTACAGCTTTTAAGTGCTTTGTTATCATTGTGCTCTTTGATAGTAACCTTATGTTCACATCTTGCATCCCCTTGTGGAAATATATCTCTTCTGTCTCTATGTGAAATAGATAAAACAGTAAGTGGGAAATGAGATTAATCCATTTGTGTAGCAAAACAACCAGAGCGGAGCTTCTTTAAAAGCCAAGTTGAAACAGACTGCCCTTGCAGGCTTTTTGCATCCCCTTTCTGCAGTTGTCACTGGTGGTGTTATCTGAGCCCAGGGTTGGATCCTCGGCTTGTTTGTGAGTGGATCTGCTTATCATTCTTCTGAAGTAGCAGTGGCTCACATGGCCTCTGGATACTCTGCTGACAGAGTAGGCCAGCAAAGAATGTAATTTTTCATACAATGATTCTAAGCAGTTGAAACACAAAGTACTGAGAATGACTCGGGAAGAAACGGTAAATCCGAACAGATCTGTAATGAAAAAGAAAAATAATCTAGTATTTAAAAAGTTTCCCACAAAAATTTCCAAGATTGTTTTATTGATGAATTATATTAAATTATTTGAGGCGTACGAGCTAGAAAACATACATACCAAGTGCAAGGCCATAAGCTTAACCTCCAGTAGTACAAGAACAACATGTGCCTTGACAAAGTAAAAAGAAATGATGTGATCAAATGGTCATACATGGTCAGAGATCATGCTCTACAAATACAGAATGTCATCGGACAGTGCTCACAATATCATAGATAAAACAAAGCACAACATAAACTATATACTTTAATCCTGTTTCATTCTATATACACATACATGTATATTTATAAAGCACTAGAGAATCAAGTTCACCTAGATACTGAGTGCTTATGTATAACTAGTGCAATTTATAGTTGATTTTTATTTCATTAGATTTGTATATAGTTTTCTAATTTTTTGCAATGATCATGTAGTGCAGTTTTAATGGAGGAATTAATTAGCATGTAAGAACAGGTAAGTCCTTGTTACAGAGCATAACACATAAAATCCATAACAGTCAAGGCAATGCTAAGGCACTTTGGAACCTACAAAGTCAAGGCTTTTAAATCCAGTGCTGAGACAAACTATAAATAATTAAATAGTGCAACATCCAAAGAGCAATCACAGTAGTACTTCATAATTAATTTCCAAATGTATCCCTGACCACAACTGAAAATTATTCCATGTCAACACTAATAATGCCATCTCAACAGTCAAAAATATTATCACACACTTATTTTGTAGATTACTTCTGTCATCACAAACTTTTCTTTTGGCTAATTACTACAGCTTGTCTATTTTACTGCAAGTTAAGGTTAAGATGAGTGCAAAGGTTAGGGTTTTATATCATTTTTAATATTTATTTTATATGACACTAACATTTTTAAAATAGAGAAAATATATTAACATATAACTATTCTCTGAGAATTTAGTAGGTTGTTCCTTGTTCTTGTAAATGATAACATGTTAGATAAGCTCATATCTGCAAAGAATTATGTCATCTTTTTGCAGTCCCTGTGGTCTGGTATAATTGCTTTTCTATAAATGTGTGTTACAGACTGAAAAAGTAGAGACTTAGTTTTTATGAAACTAAATTAAAACTGTCCTTTGAGAAACAGTGTTGCCATTATCATTTTCTACCACATTTTAATCTGCACAGTCTTGATTAAAAAGAAATGATTTAAAAGCTTTCCCTTATGGCATCCTTGGGAAATAAGTGTGATTAACCTATATTTCTTGAGGAAAGACTAGTCAGAGTGCAGAGCAAAATCTGAATTACAAGTAAAAGCAGATCACAAGTTAAATATTATGCCATTAATTTTTTCAACAAGAAATGTATTCATTGTCTTACTTAGTAACTGTAACCCCGGTGACATCACCCTTACAACAAAATTAAATTAAATTAAAAAACAATAAGCAGAGAAACCAGCTTTCATTTGTTTAAAAAATCAAAAGAAAAGAAAAAATGACATAATTTTAAATTCTGTTGTTAAGTGATTGTATGGAAAGCCATAGATTTCTTCTTTTTTTAACCTGTCATTTTTTAATTAAATATTTTTTATTGTAAAGACACTGGAGTTTTACAGTTACATGAGGAAGGCAATGAGTCCATTTCCTATTGAGCATTGTTACCCCCTCCTTTGTTTTTTGACTGAACACTAGCATGTGGCCCAAAGATTGAAACAATGTAGAGTTAAATCCCAGATACTGACCATGGACTGGTGCAGAAAACACTGTACTCAATTACTAGTGAAGTAATTAAGCTCTAGCTAATGGACTGATTGACAAGGCTGCAGCCAATCAGACAGTTTTCTATGACTTCTATTTTCTATAAATGTTCTTATCACACTATTGGTTAGAGTTATTATTGATTCTGGGAGATGTCCATTTTCTGAGCTATTGTGTTTTTGTTTTGAGCAAATAAAATGGTTTAGTTGGTCTAAGGAATTTTCCTATTAATACTATGTATAAAACCATGCAGTAACAGACACTTCCCTTTTGACACTGTACTCAAATTTCTAATTTAAATAATAATGCTATTAGGAAACTATCTGTAACAAATTTATTTCTGTAGTTTATTTGAAATCATGTTCTTGAATACCAAAATATTACATTAAATAGTTAAACACTTGCTGGGCAGCCAATGTCTCACACCTGTAATCTTAGATACTTAGGAGGCTAAGATCTGAGGATCACAGTTCAAAGCCAGCCCAGGCAGGAAAGCTGTGAGACTCTTTATCCAATTAACTACAAAAAAAGCTGGAAATGAAGCTCTGGCTAAAGCCCTGAACAAATGAAGCTTGAGTCAGTGCCTAGGCCCTGAGTTCAAAACCCAGGACTGGCACAAAAAAAGATAAATATAGTAAAATGCTAAATGTTATAAGTACCTAAACCTGGAACCAGAATTTCAAATTATCTCTACTGATCAATCAATGGTAAATAATTGGAATATAAGAACAGACCCTATTCTAATTACTCCAGACCCAATTTCTAATTACTCCAGCTATAATGAAAGGAAAAGCATTATAATTCCAAAATAACCTGATTTCTTCTTGATCCTCAGAGGAATGACCTTCTGCATATTGTGTGAAATGTTGTTCTAAGCTGGTAGTAGAAGAGCAGTGAGGGACTGAGGGCCCCACTTTTCAGCCTGTTCTCTTTATGCTTATGCGAGCTAACCATTTTCAACACCAGCACTCAGTTGCTTAAGCCATAAGTTCAGTGTTTTGTTTAATTTCCATATCTTTGTTTCCCAACATTCCTTCTGCTGTTGATTTCTGCTTCTATCCACTGTAGTCAAGAGAAGACACTTCATTGATTTCAGTGCTGTTAAATTTATTGAAGCTCATTTCCTGACCTAATGCATGGTCTATCCTAAGTAAAGGTTTATGGTGCTCTTGAGAAGAAGGTGTATTCTATTGTTGAGTGAAATGCTCTCTCTCTCTCTCTCTCTCTCTCTCTATATATATATATATATTATAAACCAACTAGACCTCACAGATATATATATATATATATATATAAACCAACTAGACCTCACAGATATATATATATATATATATATATATATATATATAAACCAACTAGACCTCACAGATATATATATAAACCAACTAGACCTCACAGATATATATATATATCTGTGAGGTCTAGTTGGTTTATAATGGACCACATGCAGGTGTCTTCTATGTCTGGATAGATGTTCTTCAATTTTTCAATTCTATTAAAATACTTCTCCCTAGAATTTACTTCATACATTGTGGAGCTTTAACCTTTGGTTCATATGTATTTATGATGTTTGTCTTCTTGATAGAGTAACAGTTTTATAATTATAATGCCATTCTTTGTCTTTCAATGAAATTGTCTTCATATTTATTCTCAATACTTATTGTCTTAATATGCATTTAAAATCCAACAATTAAAAAGTAGCTTTATATATACATATGTGCATATATGCATATATGTATACATATATTTCTTATATATAAATATAGTAAGTACAGTGAGGTTTCAAAGTCACAAACAAATGTGAATGTTCTGAAAATGGAAAACTTTCTATTACTAGAGGTTTTATTTTATAATGCTACCATAATAAAACCTAGAGAATTTGTATAGGATCATGGTCCAAGTGGTAGAGTACCTGTTTAACAAATACAAGGCCCTGAGTTCAAACACCAGTACTGATGTGAACAAATAAACTCCAGAATCTATCAGAAGACCTGAACAGTCTATTGGAAAGGCACCTTTCAGAGCATCTATTCTCAATTTTTAGCCTTTGTCACAATTGCCTAGATTTGTTAAAGTAGTTGTGGGGGCCTTTCTCCAGGGATTGTGACATGGTAGTTCAGGACAGAAACAAAGTAGTCCCATTTCTCGTTAAGTTTCTAGGTGATGCTGATGTTACTGGTTTGGGAACTACTGGTCTAGAGCAAGTGACCTATAAGCTGAGTGCCAGGGCAGAGGAAGGATTTGTGTTTGTACTGATAGGGGATGGTGGTCAGGATGTCGCCTCAAGGCTGAGATAGAAGGCACAAGCCCTGAGAAACTTGTAGGACACAGGAAAGAGAAAATGCTAAGAGATGTTGCTACTGAAAAGAAACCAGGTTTAGAAGGCATCTTACTATAAGGTAAAGAAGCTCAGATTTGGATGAAGAGTTATGGGAGGTTTGTGAACAAGACAGCCACATGACCAGAATGATGTCCTTCATCATGCTGTGTGGCTTGAGGTGTGCAAGACCAATAAGGAGGCTAATTATAAATAAATTGTCGGCCAGAAACTAGTGGCAGTGAAGGTGGCTAAAATAAGGGAATTTGAACAGTATTTAAGATATGAAAATTAAATTTTGATGGAATCTGGGTGAAAGAAAAAATCAGCGTTTATTCTCAAGTTTCTGCTTTGTTCAATCACTGAGATGGGTAACACAGCAAAGTGAGTTGGAGGAGCAGGAAGTGAGGAAGGGACCTGTTCATATACAATAGGCAATTAAGTAACAAATCTTGGGCTCAGGAGAATGACCAGAGAATAGATTGGGGATGTACTGGTAGGTAGAGGGCAACTGAAATGGGAGCAGATGGAATTGCTTGGGTATGATATGTGGAGAATAGAAACAGTGACATTTTGGAGATTCTTGGAACACTGCCACTAGAGGGAAGACTAAGGAAGAGGAATGCAGAACACAGAGTGAAAGAGAGCTAATAGAAAATGAAGAACATTAGCTTCCTCTGACAAGGGCTGCACCAGCCATACTCAAAGCTTGACAGAAATCAACTAAAATAAGGAATGAAAAATACCCACTAGATATTGGAAAGAGGTGTAATCTAAGTACAGTTGCTTACAGTGTTGTGCAAAGGAGAAAAATGTGGCAAGTAAGACAGTAGAGGTAGCTACACACAATTTCTGGATTGCCCATATATATATATTATTTCTTGAACTCAGGGCCTCAGCACTATCCCTGAACTCTTTTTACTCAAGGCTAGTGCTCTGTCACTTTGAGCCATAGATCCATTTTTGGTTTTTGAGTGGTTAATTAGAGAAAGAGTCTCACTGGGAGTTTTCTCCCTGGGCTGCTTTTAACCGATCCTTAGATCTCAGCTTCTTGAGTAACTAGGATTACAGGCATGAACCACCAGCACCCAGCTTCTGGATTGCTCTTTTACTTCACCATTTTGGCACAGTTTCCATACATTTTTTGTACTTTTAACCAGAACCAAAAGAATACTTTTAAGTATTTATTTTCTTGTTAAGTTCTAGATTTTTCTGGAAGTCCTCTTTGTATCTGCTACCAATTTTCTTCAGAATTAAGAAGCCTTGTGAAAAGTTACTTACATAAGTAGTAGAAAGACCTTATATATCAGAAGCTTAATTGTAATTTTTCTACTGTTTTATACAAATACATGTCTAGATATTTCTTAAAAGTTGGTTTCTCTTAAAATTTGTTTTCTAGGAGTGAACTTGTATAAACTAACAGGTTCATTATTTAAGAACATAGAAGAATTCTTCATTTTATTTTAAGGTGGTGCTAAAAAATATTCTACTTTACAAAAACCATTCTATAATGCTTATATTTAAATGCAGGCTTGAATGTTTTCCATTATATGAAAACCAGTAAAGTCAATAATAAGAGACTCAGAAGGGCTTTGCTTTGTTTTTCCCTCTCTGGAAATGAGATTATAGGATTTATGGCAATCTTGCATTCTTAGGGTGCACAATAAATATTTGAAGGGTCATTCTGAAAACAAGCATTTCTGATCACTTGGAAGTAGGATTTGTATATCTTTATTGTAAAGGTGATGAACCGGGGGAGGGAGGCTTACAGTTACATAAGGTAATAAGTACATTTCTTTTTTAACATTCTTACACCTTTCCTCATTTTCTACCACTTCCCCCTTCCCCACTCCCCTCCTCCCCAATTGTAAAGTTCATTTCCAACATAGTATCTAATGAGTATCATTGCATTAGTTCATCCTTTGTCCTGCTGTTTCTGTCATTCCCTTTCCCTTCCACGGATCAGATAAACTTATATACAAGACAAAGGGTACAGAAAACTAAAACAGAAAAGAAATAGAAATGACTGAAAACAGGACATAATAGAACCACTTGTTTCCAGTTCTTGAAGTTCATTTTGATACACTTCATTATATATAGCCTTATGCCCTTAGTGATTAGGCTATTGTGATCCCCTGCTAAGAAAATCATAGACATATTCTAGTTATTACAAATGAGGAAAATCATGCAACCTACATTTCTTTGGGCTTGGCTTAATTTTTCTTTCATTTTGGAAGTTGGATTTCTTGATTAAAAGATCAATTCAGATGCTACAGATTTTACAGATTTTCTCTGTAGTCAGAATTTATCTGATTATGAAGTGTTTTAAAAGGAGACCGCTATTTAATGAATCCACTATTACCTCTCTAAGGTTTTGAGTTTCAAAGAAGATTGTGAAAATCTTCAATATTAGAAAGCAAATGGATTTCTACATCTCTGCCATGAGAATGAGGTGTAGATAATAACCATTTACCCACAAAGCAGTGGTTCTTAGACTGATGAAAATTCCATGCAGTAACTTGAAATTTTCATAGGCATTTCTAGATGTTGGGATCCAAATTTCTCTACCTACAAACAATTCAACCCACTGGTTCACAAAGCAGAAGTCCTTTATACTTTATGTGAGTCCCTTCAACTAAAATACCTCCTTAGAAATTATCCATTTCCCTCATTTCCAGGGATTGATCTTCAGCAAGGCTCAGGTTAAATCCCTCACATGCTATAAAGTTCAGAGAAATATTAGCTACATTCAGTGCATAATTAGGTGTTGCTTCATATGTAGCAATATCAGATTATATCTTGTAGACTGATCTTCTAGAAGACAAGAGCATATTTTAAGTCTCCTGTGTCATTTAAGATACTCTAATTAAAAGTAAACATTAGAATTTCTCTCATTCTATACTAGCTAAAATGTGAAAGTCTACAAAATGGTCAATATTCTCTTTTGAGAGACTAATCATATCCACTTTAGAATTCATCCTGGTGTAACCAGAAACAATTGTGGTAACTTCATGTTTCTCCTACAGAAAGGAAGAGTCGAACTGACAAAATATTACTTTTCCAAGAAATTTGTCACTCTCAATATAGATACTTTGAGCTTGTTAATTATGGTGGTTTTTTATCCTAAATAATTAAGATTAATAATTGGTCAATTCATTGGTAAAGTTGTTTAAAGCAGAATGAAATCAAAGAACTGTACAAATAACTGTAACCACAACTATAACAAACAATCTTTAAGTATTTTTTAAATATATTTTCTTTGACTTATGGGTCTAACACTTAGAGTTTACCATTCTCTTTTTTACATAAATCACTACTCTGTTTGGTAATTATATTTACCCTGTTGATTCTTTACATGATGTTAAGAATCTAAAGATGTTTTCTAACATCTGAATGTAAATATAGTTGAATATCAAAATTTTCTGAGTATATGTTTATTAGCTCTGGTAGGTAGTCTTCTCACTTTCCCCTAAGTTAACATTATACTTATTATCTTATTTTAGGGTTTTTCTAGAGCATTCCGATAGATTTTAACAGAAATAGGTATCATTCTGTTTCATAAACATGTGTGATCATTTTATTCAATATTTACTTGAATTATTGTTATGACTATTACAACAATAGGCATTACTTAGGGACAAGTATAGCTGATTGATAGCAAGCAGCAATGAACTAGCTGAGCAGGAGTACTTCAGGTACTCCTGTGCTCAGCCTGGCTTAGATAGCTCCACATACGGTTTATAGAAGGAACAAATAATAACTCAATCTGGATAAGTCAATTGGAAAGCAGTTAAGAAATATGTTCTACCCTTATTTGTTACTAGTTGTTATTATTTGTTACTAGTTGTTATTATTCACAGAAAATTGAGGGTAAATATGTAAAGTTGCTCTGTGTTATCTGAGGGACAGTGGAACTAAATACATAGGGAGAAGAGTAAACTGTATTACAAAATAACTTTTTGTTACTGGATGTGTTGTGTTAATTTAAGAAGAGCTAGCAAATATCTCTATATAGAAGGAAATATTGCATAATATATCTAGGCTATTTTGAGTAAGTATATTTACTTCTCTAGATTTATAGTGATTTCTATGAAGAATTCATATAGCTTGAATGTCATTAAAATTTTGATATGGATGGGGGGATACAAAGGCTAATGTACATACTTTGCCTTATGGAAATTGATTATGGGTACTCTCAGAGTATCATTAAACAGTCATAGTGGTTTATGTTAAATCACAGTGGCATCACAAAATATCAAAATGGGGGTATAGAATCAAAATCAGCTGAGAATATTCCTGAGATGAAATTGAAGAGTGAGTAGAGGTAGTATTTTGTCTTTCCACAATATTTAGATGTTGAACAGTTCTTGCATATTATTTAATCCAGCAGTTCTCAACTGTTTCAATCATCCATAAAAAAAATATAAAGACCTTCTAAGTTAAAAAATATCTAATTCCAGTCTTCTTCTTTTATGAAATTTCTTGTTCACTTAGCCTTGAATTTAAATATCTCTTGTTTTTATAATTATTGATTTAGGTACTATGATAAAAGCCTATGAAGGAAGGCCCCATGAAATGATGTCTAGAAAATACCGCCAATAAAAATCTTGTTATAAAAATAAATACTGGCTCCAGGAAGATTTTTTTAACTTTAGTCTAACATTGGAATACTCTACTTATTTTTAGAACCATTTTTGATCCCCAGAGACCCTGTTTATTTCAATGATGCTCAATAACTTTTCGAAATATTAAGAGGTGCTAAAGAATTTCTTCATATATACAACTGTTGATCTGATGGCCTGTAATACAGGATATTTGTTTTGCTATTGAAGTATAAACTAAAATTAAACTAAAATATGAACAGTAGTATTGCTGGGTTTTCTCATGTTAAAACTTGATGTAAATGTGTATTTTGGGGGTTTAAGTTTCCTAGAAGAAATATAATACTTTAGTGTTTTACTTGCTCAGTATTAGTCTAAACTTGTTTGTTGCTCTTCTGTATTTCCAGGGTTTTGAAGGTGTTTCTTTCACGAACAGCACAACGAATCCCATATATGACTGGTGGCCGGGTCATGAGGATGCTAGCAGTAATACTTTTGGTAGTATTTTGGTTTCTTGTTGGCTGGACCTCATCTGTGTGCCAGAATTTGGAGAGACAGATTTCACTTATTGGCCAGGGGCAGACATCTGATCACCTCATCTTCAATATGTGCCTCATAGACAGATGGGATTATATGACAGCAGTTGGTATGTGGTCACCTTTTTTGTGTGTGATTGCTTTGTCCATTTTCTTAATAGCAGTAAAATTGATAACTACAAGAGCTTTGCAAAATTTTTATAATGTCTAAAATAATTCCATCTAAGATAATTTTGAAAAACAGCATTATGATCATGAGAGTACTTATATATAGAATACAAGCATTTTCTGGAAATTTCCGTTCTTTTTCAAAGGTATGTGGCTTTGTGGAAAAAAAATTTAACCAAGTAAATGAGAATGGAAAAGCCGTGAGTAAAGGCAATTTCTGTGTAGGAAGAGATTGTCAACTGGTCTCTATTTGATTAACAGTGTTCTCTTGATTTATGTCTTTGGTCTGGAGAAAAAAAGGAAAGTTTGATATTGTTCTATACATTTGATCTTGCGATATTATCAGACTTGATATGAATCCCTTGGTGAACAGATTGCCTCTATAAAATTTCTAATTACTCTTTCCTTTATGATTAATCTGTCTTTTGTAATATTGACTCAATATTACAAAAAAACCCAAGCCATGCGATGTGTAGTTAGTAAAAGCTACAGAGCAGAGCCGGTAGAAAGCTGAGAAGAACCTCATCATGAGTTGCCACTATCCCTCCAAAAAAAGAAAAACATGAGACCCTATCTAAAACAACAAGCATTGGAGGCATGGCTTACATATTAGTAGTTATATCTAGCAAGCATAAGACCCTGAGTTCAAACTCCAGTGTTAAAGAGGAAAAAAGGTTGTTATAAAGCCTTATACTGTGTTCTATGGACCTCTTACACCTCATATTTACTGAGTCCCTAGATTGCACTAAGCCAGGTCCAGTGATTGTCCTGCACTGTCTAGGTAATACACCACACTCCCATATGTCCCTATGAGAAATTTACTAACAGCATAGCCCTACATTCAGCAACACACAACTGTATTGCCACCAAATTCCCCTTCCTCTAGAGAGAAAGCTCATTAGGGAACAAATTCTTCCCACTAGGAAGGAGGGAATGTGAAAAGCAGTGAGTTTTTTTTAATCTATTACTGCTGGACAATTCTAGGAGGAAGACTTAGAGAGCAAGGAAGAATGAACCCACTTAGACTAGAAGAAGGAAATTTACTAAAGTTAAAACTCCAGAAATTTCATTTTAATGAAATATTCAAATTTTGGGAGATAGTTTTGAGTAACTTAACTAAATTAAATTGGCCATTCACAACTATTTTATGAAACTGCTTCCATCTTTTCCGGTAGTCCACACAATAGAAAATACAAATTTGGCATGGCAAATGAAAGTGACACTTTTAAATTAGAATAAAATTTATTTGTTTTTGATGAAATTTTCCATTATTTACGAACCTTCAAGAGCTATGACAAGAATAGAAGCGTTGAAACTGGAAAACATGATCCAAAATTAATGAAGAAAAAGCACTCAAATATCATGTTATACTCATTATGAAAATGGTTGCTAGTGGAATTTTCTCTTTTTTTCTAAATATAGTGACCCACTTAAGAAGCTGGTAGTTAATTTTTCACGTTCACACTTTTGACAAAAGCATTCAAGTTTGGCATAGTGAGAAGTCAATTTTTAGTCCTTTATGAATTTCCTGCCTGCTTGATAAAATGCACAAATGTGCAGCATTGACTTCCCTAAATTAAATTTTATATTCTTACTCCTAGTAGCAGGTTTGGCACCTAGATCTAGATATCCCAGGCAAGGTCCTCCAATACAGGGCTTCCAAATTTGGAATACATGGGAGTAGAGATGGTACTATAGTATACTTTTTTGGTATATTTAGTTGGAAGCTTTCAATTTATGATTATGAATTTAGAACATCTATTCAATATATGAAATGATTTCAGTAAGATAATTTAGAATAAATAGGAAAGATCTTACCTATAATATACTATGAGACTGCTGAGGAGCAATTGTGCATTCTAATGTCAATGACACCCCTAATTTCCACTCCATGACTCAAGATGTCCATCAGAGTTCAGTGCAGTGCTAGGCAAGCACTCTACTGTTTATTCCAGAGGTTAGCTGAAATATAATTAAAAATTAATTATTTTACTTTCTTTTTAGCCCAATAAAAGCATACATACAGAAGCTCAATGGAGGCCTGTATTATCTTCTGCCATTCTATCTTTCTGTATGAATGTCATCATCCAAATCTTTTCAACAACATTTACATGATCTAATAACTATTGCCTTGTTATAAATTAAGTCTACCAATGCCTGAGATATCTCATGGCCCTAGGAATTCTTTGAGTTTGACATCACTTGCTCTAGAGTATACTTGTCAATCTGGAAAGAACAGCACAGGAAAAAGTGTAAGCAATAATTAAACTGTAGTGATAGGCTTAAAGGCCATTCCATTTAGGAATTTTGAAGTATTTGTATTTTCAGTGAGTCCTGGTTGATTACTTCACTAGTCAAAATTGTAGTCAGTTCCATGATTTGTACATGGAATATTTGCACTACAGAAAAAAGTATTTATTTTTTGTCATTGACATACTTTTCTTCTTTGTTGTTCTCCTTCTTGGTATAATATTTTAAACACACAAAACATATGTTGTTTACTCATCTGCCAGTGTTTAAAAGGAACTGGGAAACTTTTACTGAGTTATATAGGGAAATTCTAAAATTGTTTCTTAGGATGTAAACCATTATCCTAGAAAATTATGACAGGTGAGATATGAAATCAGTACAGCTTAATGAGCTCAAAAAGCCAATTATCACATGTTCTGCTCATTTGTGGAATCATGGATATAAAAGGGAAACTCAGGACAGGTAAGTAGGAAGGGGAAAGATACTGAAGTTTCAAGAGGATTAAAGTAAACTATATGTGTGTATTTACATATATATTATACACATATATATGTATATACATATGTGTATATAAACAATCATACTATACATACTACATATATGCTATACAGTGTACTTTGATGTATACACACAAATATACACATCACACTATCTACACATATATATTTATATACATATATATGCACACACACATACACACAACACGACACAATAAAACCTACCAAATACTACTATTTGATAAATCAAGAGAAAGGAAGAATGAGCATACACAGGAGGATGTAAACTCATTCAGACTATACTGTAGTCATGTGAAGGATTATCACAATGAAATTCCCTCATATTATTAATGTATGTTAATTCTCAACAATCAAAAGATTTCAAAAGAAATACTTGGAAACAAAAACTTAAATGTTTCATAAATTATGTGTCTATGTTACTTTAAAATAAGTTTAATGGGGCTAAGAAGAGTAAAATATTGTGAGCACAAAATGACTTTACAGCATGGCTAGCCCTGGTGCCATAGCCAGAGGGCTGTATGCACTTTGAAGTTGTTCTCCTGTTGGCCTTTATAGGTGATCTAAGATCACAGAGCTGGAACATCTTTTGTGACACAGAACTGATATTAATTCTCACTTTTTGCTTGCTTCAGTCCTTTGAAAAAGCAATTGGCATTACTTACATTGTGGTACATTAATTTTTTAAAGGCCACAGTAGTTAGCTTTTAAACTGTTATTTCTTATAGATTAACAACAAAATACCTCCTTTTTCTAAAAGCCCTATTTGGATCTTTAAATATAAATGTAATTCCCTTTTTAACTATACTCATGCTTCCCATCAAAATCATTTAACACTAGGAATTATTTTCTAAAGCAGAAGCACAACACATATTTCAACTCCTACATAATAACAAGGCAAAATTTGGTAACATCTGCATATTTTCTTTTCTAATTGCAGTACTAGTCTGAAGTTAATTATATGAAGCTGATTTTTCCTAAGCACAACTTTTATATATCACATTTAGTTTAATTGGTACTTTGAATAATAAATTGTTTTTCACAGTGAGAACATATTGTTTGATATTGCTAATGAAATGATTTTCATGTTCAGCTTAGCTATTATGAGAAATCTTATTTTGTCTTATATTTTTAAAATATAATTCTCCATTGTAAAAGACTAATTAATCTGATAACTGTTTTCCTTTTTCTTTTTTTAATCTTTGGTGTAGTAACATATAAAAACAATTCTTGCTCTGAGTGACAGGAGATGCTGTTTTTTAATGCAGCTACATGTGAATCTTTCACTTATAGTGGACTTTTTTGTGTGCACTGTCGTTGCTTAATAAATATTTTTAGGTTCAAAATCCTTTGTGCCAACTCAAGCACTACACACATGGCATATGTTGGTAAATAAAGGCTACCACTGAGAATCATAATGCCAATATCATCATCCTCATCCTCTCAGAGGTCTGTTTAAAAATGTGAGACAAAATAAAATACAACTTTTTATTTGGCAAAGAACAATTCATGAGTCAGAAGCACAAAACTGAAAGGAGGTTATGAATTTTGCTTTAGCAGCCAGATTGCTAAGCTTTTTCAGCCTGAACTCAGTACCAAATAAAGAAACTACTTAATTGGCTCCAGAGAGGGAGCTGTCTGATTTGGAATTAGTTTGAAGAGAAGGCCCATGTCATAGAACTGACTGCTCTTTTTCAAGGAGGTTCAGATGTCTCATTAAATTGGTGGTTTCAAATCTCTCCAATTTGTTGATGTAGGAGCTCAGAGCTATAAACTTGTCTCTGAGTACTACCTTTCCTGTGTCCCAGAAGAGCTAGTAATTTGTGTGTTCATTTTTGTTGAATATCATGAACATTTGAATTTCTTTTCTAATCTCTTCCATGACCCACTGGTGATTCAACAGTGTGTTGTGCAGCCTCCATATGTTACAGGACTTTGTTTGGTGGCTTTTGGGGTTTTGTTCTAATTTTATTCCCTTGTGTTCTGAGAGAATGCAAGGTATAACTTCAATGTTTCTGAATTTGGACAAGTTTGCTTTGTGATCTAAAATGTGGTCTATTTTGGAAAGTATTCCATGTGCTGCTGAGAAAAACATGTATCCTGATGCTGCTGGGTGAAATATTCGGTAGATGTCTGTTAAATCTTGTTGATCTATGCAGTTGTTTAGATCTGCGGTTTCTCTGTTGAGTTGATCTATCTAGTGGGGAGAGTGGTGTGTTAAAATCCCCAACAATTAATGTCTTTGGATCTATATGGGATTTGAGGGAAAGTAGTGTTTCTTTGATAAATTTGGGTGCTCCATTGTTTGGCGAATAGATATTTAGAATTGTAATATCCTCCTGAAGGAGAGATCCCTTAATTAGTATGTAGCGACCTTCTTTACCTCTTCTCATGAATTTTAATTTGAAGTCTATTTTATCTGATATTAGGATTGTAACTGCCGCCTGTTTATGGGGGTTGTTTGCTTATATAGATTTTGTTCCAGCCTTTCACTTTCAAAATATATTTGTTTTTATGGGCAAGGTGTGACTCCTGGAGGCAGCAAATAGAAGGATCTTGCTTTGTAATCCAAATAGACAGTCTGTGTCGCTTAATTGGAGAGTTAAGTCTATTAATGTTGAGAGTTAGGACTGAGAAGTGTTTGACAGTTCCTGCCATGTTATCCACTTTCTTGGGGGCTGGGACAACTGGGTTCTTCCTATGGTTCTTGGATTTTTAGTGTGGGTGTGGTTTCTTGACCTTTATTGTGGTCTTGTTGGTTTTCTATGTGTAAGACATCTTTAAGTATCTTTTGTAGGGCTGGTTTGGTGGAGATATATTGTTTCAGTTTTTCTTTGCTATGAAAGGTTTTTATTTGACCTTCGGTTATGAAGGAGAGTTTAGCTGGGTACAGTATTCTTGTTGACAGTTGTTTGTCTTTAGGGCATGGTATACATCATTCCAGGCTCTTCTTGATTTAAATGTCTCTGCTGAGAAATCTGAGGTGATTCTAATTGGTTTCCCTTTATAAGTGATTGATCATTTCTCCTTGACAGCTTTAAGGATCCTTCCTTGGTCTGAATTGATCCTGTGCAGATTATAATGTGACCGTGGGATGTCCTGTTCTGGTCTGGTCTATTTGGGGTTTTAAAAGCTTCTTGTATCTGAATAGGCCTATCTTTTTGCATGTTTGGGAAGTTCTACGCTTGGATCCTGTTAAATAAATTTCCTAGACCACAAGCTTCTGTCTCCAGGTGCTCCTCTACACTTCTTATCCTCAGATTAGGCCTTCTGATGGTGTCTCTCAAATGTTGAATAGATCTATCATATTTCTTGGATAGTTATATGTTCTTTCTCTAGGCTGTCTCCAATCCCGGAGATTCAATCTTCTGCATGGTCTAACCTACTGTCAAGACTTTCTACTTTGTTTTTTATTTCCTTTCCTTCTAATTGGTCGGTTTTGATGGCTTCAAATTCTTTTTTGGAGCTTTGTTTTCGATCTTGTATGGACTTCTTTACTTCCTTAATTTGGTGTTCAGTGTTTATTCTCAAATCCCTTAGTTGATTGGTTATGGTTACATTGGACTCCCTTTCCTTCGGACAGACTCCATTCAGCCTTTCCTTTGTGGTCTCCCTGGGTTCCTTCAGCTGTCTGTTTATGGATTCCATGAACGCCTCTATTGATCTTTGTCTATTCTCATCCTGCTCATATAATCCCTGTATTACTCTTTGATTAGCTTCCTCACACTCACGTATTACTCTTTGACTGTTCTCAGCCAGCTCATGCAATTCCTGTTTTAATCTTTGATTAGCTTCCTTATGCTCACGAGATTTCCTGTATTAATCTTTACTTAGCCTCATCTTGCTTCCTCCCTTCTATGCTCACACTGAGTCCTTTGAAGGCTTTCAGTCTTTTCATTTACCATGTTTACCAGTAGTATTTGTAGAGCTTTTTGCTTTTTTGTAACTCTCCCCTGGATTATTCATTAGCTGTTCTGTCACCTGATTATCATGAGTGTGATTTGAGATATTTTGACTTGCCATTTTTTTTGTTTCTCTGGCTTATTCAACCCATTTGCCATGAAATTAACCCCAATTTCACATTAGAACATTATTTTAAGGCAAGCATCAACCAAAGTCCTGTAGTTGCACAGTCAAAATGGCTGCAGATACAATGTAGTTCAACAGATACAATCTATTTAACATCAAACAACTATGGATTAATGAGCTAAAAATATCAAAGAGGGATTCAGCAGATCAGAGGTTAATAGGTTTAGGGAGAATTGTGGAGAAAAATAGGATTCGAGGGATGTGGAGAGGTAAAAGGAAAGAGTGAATTCAACCAAGTCCTACTGTCCAAGAGGAATTGGAAAGAACAGAATGAAAGGAGAGAAATAAAGAAACAAGAAAAAAATGAAAAAACAAAAATTTAAATTAAAAAATGAAACACTTAAAAATTATTTAAGTATAAAAAATAATACTGATAGAAGAAAAGGACAGAATGAGAGGAGAGATACAAAGGAAAAATGAAAAAATAAAAAATAAAAAATTTAAAAATGGAATATTAAAAAATTGTATAGGTATAAAGAAATAAAGAAATAATACTACTATTAAAGAAGTTAAGCCTAAGAGGTTGTAAATTGAGTAATCAATTTCTGAATTAAGTATCTACACAACGGATAAGGTCTAATAATCGATGACGGGTATATATATGGGGATGAGCAGAACAGCAATTAAGTCATGCAAAAAAAAAAAAATGGACCAAAAGGTTAAAAGAGATTTAAAACACACACACACACACATACACACACACACACACACACCTAAAATTAAAATTATGAAAGAAAAAGCAGAAAACAATATTTAATTAAAAATTATATAGAAAAAAGAGTTGGTTTTTTTTTGGGGGGTGGGGGAGATCTTGTATCTCTCCTGTGCCTGTAACCAGTCTCTTGGTGGAGTCTCTGGTTTGCTTGTGGTGTTTGGTTTTCCTATAGCTTGACTGGTTTCTTAAGTCAGTTTGTTTGAGCAGGCAGATAAAAGCTCTACCTTACCCAGGACTTTGTGATCCTCCTCCCAGGCTAGTTCAGCGGGAGGGAGATCTGCTTTGAGTATCCCAAAAGAGGATGATGGCTGTTTCCTCTAGCTTAGAGTTGCTGTGATGAAGCTAGATTCTGGGTAGGATTGAGGCCTATCAGCAATCAGTAGCTTTTCCCTGAGAGGCCAGCTCCTGAGACACTCACAGAGCTCAGCCTGGAGCCTTTCTCAGGATTTATGTTTACTGAGTTTCAATTGTTTGTCTTTTACCCCTCCTGCTGGTGACCGTGTTGCAGTGGGTAGGAGCAGCCTCTGGCTCTGTTTACCCAGTGAAGAAAGTCACTCCTCCAGGTGCAGAGCTATCTCTGCCTGGGAAGGGTAACTTTCCCCTGGGTGGAGCTGAGCCCTGCAGGTCAGATCAGGTTCCTGTGACCTGTTGAATGGCTCCTATTGTTTTCTTCCAAAGCCTGAGTTGGAGCTAGCTGCTCTATCTGAGCCTTTTTCAGTATCAACAATGGAGTTCTTCTCCAGTGGTGGGGGAGTGAGGATGTCTTGAGGGTACTCACATCAGCCTCTAGGCCGTCCATGGTGTGTGATCAGCAAGATGAAGATTTCTGCCCCTTGTCAGTTCTTGCTGATGGTGAGTAGAATCTGCTGGCACACCATATCTGGCACCTTTGTCCCAGACTCTCTCTGTTGATATGGCGGCTGCAGCAGCCAAGTGCTCAGATTTGTCTCCTTCATCAAGCTGCCTGGATTTTTCCTCTCTGGCCAAACTCTCTGTACTATGATGGCACACTTGGTGTGATTCTCTAGCCTAGGACTGTTCACCGGAACACTAAAACTGCTTTCTATGCCAGAACTTGTTTAGCCTCCAGATTCTCCTCCACCATCTTCCGGACCTCAGGATGGCAAATTTTATAAGTCTTCCAGCACTCCACTCACAAAGGTGGGATTCCTGTCATGAGTGAAGAGATGAATACTTCATTCATAAAATATGCCATTGAATGTTTAGCAACCTATGTTCTCACATTGCTGGCAATGGATACTTTTACTTGTAGAACTTGTTGGATATAGTAAAAATTTTCTAGAAATTGTGTCTGAACACATGATTGAAATTCTGTTTTCATCTTAATAACATTATTATGATCCAGATTCTACATGTATGTCCTAAAATCTTTTGGGTCATGTGGAAAGTTATTTTACAATAAAATTTGTTTTAGCAAAAATTTTTGAGAATGTAAATGCTGTTTAAAATTATGACATTGATACATTATACCTTTGAAAAGACTCTATACACTGAAGAAGATGTAAAACTAATAAATATATCTGTATTCTTCTGTGAATGACACTTTATAAGCTCCTATTCTAACTAAATGTCTTAACAGTAGACAAGATGCATGTTAAAGACATTGGGCATTGTTTCTCTTTACCTGTGAAACTAATGGAAATTATTTGCTCTCATTCCAGCTGAGTTTTCCTTCCTTTTGTGGGGCGTATATCTCTGCTATGCAGTACGGACAGTCCCATCAGCATTCCATGAGCCCCGTTATATGGCTGTTGCAGTTCACAATGAACTCATTATCTCTGCTATATTCCACACAATTAGGCAAGTAATCTGCAGACCTAGTAAATACTTTATTAATTTTCCTTGCATATTACAATCTAAGTAGCAAAATTGGGTAAAATACACTATAGAAGGAGTTAGGAAGGATAATGGGGCAGCATAGATCAAGATGAATTATACCTATCAACTAATTTCTTGGATGATAACTGTACAACTAAAAATAACAAAGATATAATTTTTAAACAAAAATAGAGTAATTTGTTACAGAAAGGAGAAATGAGTCGTTTTCTAACTTGATTGTTCTTAGCTTCTTTTGATATGTATTGGTTTTTCCTTTGACTTTTTATGAAGATTTGCTAAATGTTATATAAACTAAGTTGTAAGTTATTATGGGATATTGTTTCTGTGTGACACTATAATTGAAGATCCAAAGCAACACACATAAATTACAAAGCAAACTCTTAATACTCAAATAGCTTTTTTGTATGAATTCTGGTTTTCATTCATTTGAAACAAAAAAATTGACTTCAATTTGATTATTAGATTATTATGGATATTAGGTTTTGTCATTTGACAGTTAAGCCATATCCCCATTTTGTTTTCTTTCTTTCTTTCTTTCTTTCTTTTCTTTCTTTCTTTCTTTCTTTCTTTCTCTCTCTCTCCTCTCCTCTTCTTTTCTCTTCCTTCTCTTTTCTTTTTCCCATTGCTTTTTCTATACTATTTCACTTCATCTTACTCTACTTGAGTATATCTCATTGTTCTATTTTTATACATGCAGATAAATTATGTGGACCATATTCATCCTTACCCATCCTATTTTCTAGCCCTCCTCTATTCCATTGGTGCCCACTTCCCTCAACAGAACCTGTTATACTTATGCTTTTCTGTTATTCATTTATAAGTGTATTAATTATATCAGTAGGAGTGGAGGTGCCACTATGGTGACTTTTAAAAGGTTTCAAGCAAGAAAAAGAGGTATTTGTGGTCCCACAACCCTGGAAACGCTATCAAGAGGTCAGGAATCAAGGGCATTGCCCCTTTCAGATTTGCTTTACTCTGTGAGAGAAGGGTAGTGGCAGAAAGAAAGTTGCAATACAACATTGTAAGTAAGCAAAGGGACAACTGTCTTTTCAGTTCTGCTCAGACTAAAGCTCCAGAATCTGAGAATCTGGGAAGTGATGTCCTTGATGTAGCACTCAAGAAGTACCAGAAGACATTTCATCTTTTCCTCTGAGCTCTAATACTAACATTTCTGTGAAATAGCCTCTCTTCCAAGTGAAGCTACTTTTTATTTTGGTTTCAAAATGTCCAGTATGTAAGTTTCAAGATCTAATATTAAAACTATATACATCATTTACTATCCAAACCACTTAAAAGTTCCAAACCTGCAAGGTTTATCACAGATGAGTTTAAATGTCTTCTGCTGTCATAATGTACCCATAATAAGCTGCTAGCCTTCTTAGAAGCAAATTGATTGCTCAATCTAAATCTGTTCAGAGCAGTTATTTCTACTTTAAATGTACTCTGATCTGTTTTTTTTTTACTTCGCTGCCAGTTCTTCAGTGGATTTCAAATACGAAATTGGCCTAACTTCCTTCAGAAATAAACAAGACAAAACATATATTTAATTAATCTTTAAATGTGATAAAGCAGTAGAGAGCTGGTATAGAAAAAAATCATAAAATAAAAACTAAAGCCTCTAATCAGCCCATTAAAAAAAAAAACTGGCACTATTGCTGGGAGCTAGTGGCTCACACCTGTAATTCTGGCTACTCAGGATGCTGAAATCTGAGGATTGTTGTTTGAAGCCTGAGGAAAGAAAGTCTGTGAGACTCATCTCCAATTAATCACCAGAAAACTGGAACTGGATCTGTGGTTCAAATGGTAGATACTAACCTTGAGCAAAAAATTTTAGGGACAGAGCCCAGGCCCTGAGTTCAAGCCAAGTAAACAACAACAAAAGCACTACTAACAAATTCCTATATCAACTTTAGATATATTTATATTTGAGTGTATACTTACTGAATTATAGTTTAGCATTATAGTTAAATCATCAGAATAGTGATTTGAGGGGAAACAGTAGGGAGTAAGTAATAGAAATAATAAAGAACTCAATCTTAGTTACACATATGCTAGCTCACAAATGATATAAATCCCCAAAGTAAGAACTAAAACAATACAGTTCAATAATCTTTTTCTTGAATGAAATAAATATTAAATATAGCTTCTAAGGCTAGCAGTATATTTCCGTGATAGAGTACCTGGTTAATAAGTGTAAAACCATGGGTCCCATTCCCAGTATCACAAAAAATAAGTGAACAAAGCTTCTAACATAAAGAAAAAATGCTGTCTCTTAATATATTATTTGTGTGCTTTTTTATCTGCTTAAAATATAATTTTCATGTGTATATCCATTTATATGCATATATTAATAAACTGAAATAACTACATATTTTATATGGATTTACTTTCATTTTTACACATATAATATACAAAAATAGGCTAAACTCAATGGACTAAGTCTAAAATTTTAATATGCACAAGTTTTTCCCTCAATCTATTTGAATTATTTACTTATTTTTAATGATAAGCTTATAAGACTTGGGAAAATTATAGAACCTTTAAAAAAAACCTGCTTGATTTTTTTTCTTTTTTTTTCTTCTTGTGCTCGTCCTGAGGCTTAAAATTGGGCCCTGAGCCCTCACACTCGCACTGTCCCTTGCCTTTTTTTTCTTTTTCTCCAGTCCTGAGGCTTGAACTCAGGGCCTGGGCACTGTCCCTGAGCCTCTTTGTGCTTAGTCTAGCTCTGTACCACTTGAGCCACAGCTCCACTTCTCTCTTTTTCTAAGTAATTATTGGAGATCAGAGTCTCATGGACTTTTCCTGCCTAGGCTGGCTCTGAAGTGTGATCCTTATATCCCAGCCTCCTGAGTAGCTAGGATTATAGGCATGATTCATGGGCACTCAGCTTCCCCAAACTCTTTTGCTCAAGGCCAGTGCTCTATCACTTGAGCCCCAGCCATACTTCCACCTTTTTGGTGATTAGTTTGGTGCTTGGTCCGCCTCCTGAGTAGCTGGGATTAGAGGTGTGAGCACAAGTGCTTGAGTAAAATATGCTTAATTTAAAACCTCAATTTAAAAATATTTCTACACTCCTAGAATTTATACCTATTTTTTTAAGTCAAAAACTCTTAAAAATTAAACCTTAAAATGACAGCAAATCCAGCTTTTCTTAAGGTAATTCTAGCCAGAACAATCTAAAAACATAACCTCATATTAACTTAAAGCTGACTAATTGTAAGGTAATTAATGTAGCATATTTTGCTTACCATTTTAGAATATAAACTATTTTAACTCAAGATATATAGAATTAGTATTCCTTTTAGGTATGTTTTTCTTGTTTGAAGTTCACTTGCATTGGTATTTGAGATAGGCATGAGTATGTTTACAGCCAACCAATCCATCTCCATTGTGTACTTTCCCCTAAAATACTTGCAGTGACCTTTAGGAGGTCACTGTATCATTTGCAAAGGGAATAATACATATATACAATATAGAATATATACACAGTATATAATATTCAAGGGTATAGAGTAATATACAAATGTAATATACTTTATAATGTAAAGTATTTAAAATAATACTTTAATATTGAATATTTTAAAATAATTTTAGTAATTTATAATTTAAAATATTTTTGAATATCCATATGTATTACCATAATTTTGTGAAATTACATCTATATCAGGAATATTAAGGAACCAAACTTAAACAGTCTTCAGGGACTAAAACTTGTTACTAAATATAATGGTCCTATTATAATACTTTAAAATGTCTTGGAAAAGAAGAAGGAAGGAAGGGAGGAAAGAAGAAAGGAAGGAAGGAAAGGAAGGAAGGAAGGAAAGGAAGAAAGAAAGAAAGAGAGAGAGAGAGGGAGAGAGGGAGGAAGGAAGGGAGGGAGGGAGGGAGGGAGGGAGGGAGGGAAGAAGGAAGGAAGGAAGGAGAAGAGAAAGAAGAGAGAAAGAGAAACTTCAAGGAGCCCAGGAAGAGAAACTATGTGAAAGGCATCTTAGCTTTGCACAAAGTGAATGTCAATTCATCTCCAGTTATCTCAGAAATGAGTTAAGAAAAAATGATCATCTAGAATAGCCTTTTCAGTGACATGTGAGATGCAATCCAGTACTTCCATGTATGTTACAAGTCTATTTTGAGTCCAACTCCAGAAGAATGGGGAAATGGACAGTTATTTTGGATGACCCTGAACTTCTAGTACAGCTTTATGTTCTAAACAGTGGAGAAGAGGGAGAAATGAGGAGGCGATCCCCTTAATGACAACCTGGTATTAAACATTAATAATGTAATATTTTGGCTGGGCGCCAGTGGCTCACACCTGTAATCCTAGCTACTCAGGAGGCTGAGATCATGAGAACCATGAGGATCATGGTTCAAAGACAGCCTGGGTAGGAAAGTCTGTGAGACTCTTATCTCCAATAAACCACTCAGAAAACCCAAAGTGGTGCTGTGGCTCAAGTGGTAGAGCACTAACTTTGAGCTGAAGAGCTGAGGGACAGCTCCCAGGCCCAGAGTTCAAGCCCCATGACTGACAAAAAAGTAATATTTACTTAGTAAAATTGTCATGAATATGGTATAATATAGATATGAAGTTAGTTTCTTTTTAGTCATTCATGTATTTTTGATTTGTGACTATAAAATGAACTTTTTTTTACTTAGCATACTTTCTAAGCTTTTAAAAAAACATCAGATTTGATGATATATGTTATTGTAATAAAATTCTAATTATCTAGTTCCCAAAGTGGCCAAATATTGTATTTATCTTTCATGGGTAAACAATGGAAAGTAACAAATTAAAAGAAGATTTATGCTGCAAAAGACTTCAATTGAAACAACCCTTGATTTTTGCATAAGGAAGAATCTTTCAAACCTGAACTTAGGTTTGTACAAGTACCTATTGATTTACAAAAAATTCCAAAATTGTTAGAATATTTCTTGATTCTCTGTCCTCAATCAGCTTGGAACACAGTTCTCAGTAAGAGACTATTTTAAGTGTTACATTTTTAAATTGTGTAGGAAAATTTGATAATTAAGAACAACTAAAATAATTATTATAGAAGATGTACTTTGCAAATCATATTATACTCATTTTATACATTGCATGTTTACCATTTAAACTTGGAGGTCATTCACAAAGACTGATAATACCCATTTCCTCTTCATTCTAATTATTTCTTCACTCTAATTTCATCTTTATTTTAATTAATGAATATTAGAATCATAATTTATTTAAATGTGTCTTATAATTTCTAATTTGATGAAAAGATATGTTCTTGGCTTATGTGGTGAATTCTCATTTCAGATTTGTTCTTGCCTCACGGCTTCAGTCTGATTGGATGTTGATGCTGTATTTTGCACATACTCATTTGACTGTGACAGTTACCGTCGGGTTGCTTTTGATTCCAAAGGTATTCTTATACCATTATATTTCGTAATGAAAGACAATTGTTTTTAAAATATCTTGTAATATAAAAATTTCTGTAAAATATCTTGTAATATAAAAATATATAAAATATAAAAAATGTGGAAATTTACTTGAAACTCTAGAAGCTTTTACAAGTTCTCTTCTCAGGAAATCAGCTGTTTATTTTCTTTCTGAATTTATTAAACATCTTAAATAATCATATAAGAATACTTATCAAAATCCATGATATGTTTCAGTCCTTTTCCAAATACTTTATGTCTACTTCTGTTTTTATTATTGGTTCAGTGTAGCTTTCAATATAAATATAACCTCAAGATCATTTATTAAGACAACTATCTTTTTATAAGAATCATCTTGTTTACATACATATTCAGAGAAGTCATATTTTTAAAACATTCACATATTTTGTATAAATAGAAATAGTTGCAATGTTACATACAGAAGAATATACATTGTAACATATTCTGACAAAGACTTATCTAGGCTTTAATAATGAAGGCGAGATGGGCCAGGACTCACAAGACAGGGATTTTGAACTTGCTCTTCACTGTGAAAAAGTCTGGGTACTGTACCATTAGTCCAGATTTTTGTTCTCTCTGAACCTCCATTTCCTTGTCTATAGGTAGTAGAGCGGCTTTGAATGATACAATACTGGAGTTTGGGGAAAAGCTAAATCATACAATTGACAGCACTATCATTTTTCTCTTTTATACATAGAGAATCATATTAGAACATTGTATGTCCTATGTGTTTCAATGTGTGACATGAATATGAATATGTGACTCCCTGTCTTCACTCCAGGCTATACCTCAACTCTCATGATTGATAAGGTTCAGCCTAATTGAAAAGGACAAACAAGTTTAAAGAGAACAAAATACTTATTTTAATCTTTACTTGAATTGCATTAACTAGCCAGTGTAGTCTGTTACTATAATTTATCCTATTTTAATACTTTGCACAATATGATTATATATTTATTAGATGAATTCTTTCACTATTCAATAAATTGTTGAGCTCTAAAAATAATTGAAAACATGTTCATACAAAAAATTATGCTTGAATATTCAGAGCAACATTATCCATAACTAAAGAGTAAATACAATTCCGTGTCCAATGATAAATATATAATTGTGATGTATCCATATAATAGAATATTGTTTGTTAATAAAAAGGAATTAAATGCTGATACAACAATTCTAGAACTTGAAAAACTTTGAAAACATTTATGTGAATTATCCATAATAGGCAAATTGACAGAGATAGAGAGTAGACTAGTGATTTCTATAAAGAGAAAAGAGAAATAGATGTGATTGCTAATAAGTTTGTTTCTTTTTTGAGGTGATAAAATAAACTAGAATTACATAGAAGTGACTGTTACACAACTTAATAAACATTGATAATCATTACACATTTGAAAATTGTAATTCTTCTCACATGAATTACATTTCAATAGAAAAACGGTGTAAAAATATTAAGGACTTTGCTAATCACCATATTCTTAAGAGCATGAACAGCTAAAAATCAGTGCTTTCATTTTCCTTATATTAGGGGAGGGATGGGAGAATAAAGATAAATATTTAAAGTAATATTTTTGAGGAAGTGGCGCTGTGGCTCATGTGATAGAGCACTAGCCTTGAGCTGAAGAGCTCAGGGATAGCACCCAGGCCCAGAGTTCAAGCCCCATGACCAACTAAAAAAAAAATCTGAAGTAATATTTTTGATAATTTACTAAGGAAGAATGATAGAATAGGAAATAGACAATATCTGACAAATAATGGTTTTGTGTTTTGTTTCTAAGAATACATTTTGCTACTGAGCCATATCCCCTAATTCTGCTTTTTTAAATTCATGAATATATCCAAGCTTTCACTCCAGAAAATCAGTTCTATACTTACAAGTAATCTCCAGGTAGTTAAGCTCATAGCTTGTAAGATTTGAAACTCTAATATATTTTCCATTTATGACCCTAAATTCATATGTGTCTTGCAAAGACAGGAAAAAGAAAGGAAGAATAATTCACAGTACTATGGTTTCTCAGTTCAAATTACAAAGCATGCTTTATTGTTAAATAGAGAATTGCTATTTTATGTGTCATCCCACATACATGTTCACTTGTCTAGCTAAGTCTATCAAAAAGGTGACATAAACATCTCTCTATTGTCAAAAAGTTGAGCTTTGTTTTTTAAAGCAATGTTTTCACCAATAATAAGCTGAGCGAGGGGAATCCATGTTCTCTAAGCCATGACCTCAATTTTCATAAAGCAATTGCATGCTGTGTAAAATGTGCCAGTATTGTGTGATTCTCCTTCCTACTTTCCATCATTTATCCAATTCACTTTTCTAGATTTCACCACTTAAAAAAAAGACTAGAGACCAGCACATAAAACTAAAACTATCAACAGACAATATTAGAAAAACAAACTTGAATGTGTGGCAAGAGGAACACATGACGAGTCAAGGAAATAGCTGTAGTTTCAGGAAAGCTTTCCATTTAAATGCAGACACCATCTAACTCAGAGTATGTTAGACCAAGAGCTCATTACAAAGAGGTTCCATAATGACCGAGTTGAGATAGGAATCAGACAACCTGTCCACTGTGTTTTGAATGTAACTTTTTGAATGCTATGTGTGTAAACTGAAAGTCACCTTATGGCTAATCTATTTCTCAGAAAATATAGAAGCAAAATGATAAGCACAAGGTAGATACCACTACTCAAAAGAAAACCCAAACCCATCCAACGAACCACCAGTACGTATAACTTGTTCCTCCTCAAAAGTCTTTCTTTGGATTTTTATTTTCACTTCCTAAAAGCAAGTGTGCAATGGGAGAGAGGTAAATGTAATGTCAGTTAACATTGGTGCCTTGAAAAGAGCAAGGGCAAAAGCTAGAATCAAAACTAGGACCAAATATTGATTGCCTTACTTAGGGCTTAAGCCTATGATATGCAAAATAAAACTCAAGTAGAGTAACAACTCACTGGAAAGTACTTAGTAGACAAACTCATCCAGCTGAAGAAATGAAGTTAACATCAGAACTTTTCAAAAATGATTATGCTCTGTCTTTAGTGAGCTAATGCCTAAGGCTCATATTGAATATCTATTGCAGTTTTCACATTCAAGCAATAACCCACGTGATGATATTGCTACAGAAGCATATGAAGATGAGCTGGATATGGGTCGGTCTGGATCCTACCTGAACAGCAGTATCAATTCAGCCTGGAGTGAGCACAGCTTGGATCCAGAGGACATTCGGGTAAGGCCAGTTTCAGATTTGGGACATTTAAATTCATTGATATGGGCAATACATTGATTGGTGTGTGTGTGTGTGTGTGTGTGTGTGTGTGTGTGTGTGTGTGTGTGTGTGTGTGTGAGTTCATGTTTGCATGATGTGTGTTAGAGAAAAAGAGAATGCATGTGAATGTAGTATTAATTGGAAAGTACAAGCTATTTCAACTCTTACATTAGGCTGGCCATTCTTGACAATTAACTTATTGTCAGTCAGAATGATGAACTGATTTTATATATTCCATAATATTCATTTATCCTCTTGCTGATTGGAAGGTAAAATATACCTGTGAGCAGAGAGGATGGGTTATTTTAAAATAATCCATGGCACAGCCAAGAGTACAGTCTTTGTTAAGAAGAACCCCTCAGAGTCTTTAGGTAACAGAGGGAAACCGAGTCTTCTCCCTCAAGAAGTCCCACAGTACTTATGACCATGTTAGAGACCAAACAGAGGAGTCCAAGAGCCTGCCAACAGAAAGCCAGAAGGAAGAAAGTGCTTTGTGGTAGCCTTGGATCACTGTTCTTAAACCTAATCTAACATTAAATTAGATTATTTGTATCGATTGCTCTATTGTGTTTCCAGCACTGTTTATGGAATGGTTAATAGGTCAGCTGTATGCTGTGTTTTGATATAATCTTGGCTCAGTCATGACCACACAAGTTGAAAGTCAAAGTTCTTGCCCAATGAAGAAGGGTGATTACATAAATTCATGTCTTAAAAACAATCTATGAAACACAAAACACAAAATAATCAGTAGGAGTAAGGGAAAATTGATGAGTGAAGATGTTATGAAATGCTACAGAACAATCACCCTAGAAACCCCATGCTTTTAAGCTAACATATCATTCAGTATCACTGAATGATACTCTCTGGCTGAAATACCAAATTCTACATTTTCTTTGTTCTTGTTCTGACAGGATGAGCTGAAGAAACTGTATGCCCAGTTAGAAATATATAAAAGGAAGAAAATGATCACAAATAATCCCCACCTCCAGAAAAAGCGGTGCTCTAAGAAGGGCTTAGGCCGGTCCATCATGAGACGCATCACTGAGATCCCAGAGACGGTCAGCAGGCAGTGCTCCAAAGAGGACAAGGAGGCTGCAGACCATAGCACAGCCAAGAGTACAGCCCTTGTTAGGAAGAACCCCCCAGAGTCTTCAGGTAACACAGGGAAACCCAAGGAGGAGTCCCTGAAAAACCGAGTCTTCTCCCTCAAGAAATCCCACAGTACTTATGATCATGTTAGAGACCAAACAGATGAGTCCAAGAGCCTGCCAACAGAAAGCCAGGAGGAGGATGCTACAGAAAGCTCCACACTGGACTCTCTTTCCAGTAAAAAACTCACACAAAAACTTAAAGAAGACAGTGAGGCCGAGTCCACAGAGTCTGTGCCTTTGGTGTGTAAGTCAGCAAGTGCTCACAACCTCAGCTCTGAGAAGAAGCCTGGGCACCCCCGAATATCCATGCTGCAGAAGTCCCTAAGCGTCATAGCAAGTGCCAAGGAGAAGACTCTTGGATTGGCTGGGAAAAGCCAATCATCAGGGGTGGAAGAACGTGCTAAATCCCAGAAACCCCTGCCAAAGGAAAAAGAGACAAATAGAAAATACTCCAATTCAGATCATGCAGAAAGTAAAGATTCCACGCCCCCAAACTCCAATCATTTGGAGGAGCCAAAAAAGCTCCAGAAATCTGGGATTATGAAACAACAGAGGGTCAATTCCCCCACTGCCAATGCTGACCTGAGCCCAGCTGCCACCCAGATGAAGGACAACTTTGACATCGGGGAAGTGTGCCCTTGGGAGATCTATGACCTGACCCCTGGTCCTGTGCCTTCAGAATCAAAATCTCAAAAACACGTGTCTATTGCAGCTTCTGAAGTGGAAACAAACCCAGCCTTTTCCTTAAAAGAAACGTCACACCTCAAACCTAAGGTGACTGAAGGATATCAGCAGTCCTGCCAGAAGAGCATAGATAAGGCTGACATGTGCTCTTGGGAAAACCAGGGTCATTCCCTTTTGGAGGATGACAAGCATTTGATATCTAAGCCTCCCATTCTCCCAGGAAGAGCCAAAGATGAGAATGAAGGCCAGCGTTATTCAGCCAGTGTGTATGCTGGGCAATATGAAGAATTGCCCCCCAGAGTCATAGCATCAAAGCTAGAGCATGAAAATCTCAATCAAATGGGAGACCAGGATAAACAGACATTGTCCTCTGTGGAAAATGTGCCTGGCTCTTATAACTCAAGTAATAACTCCCAACAGCCGTTAACATTGCGAGCCGAGGTGTGTCCTTGGGAGTTTGAGACCCCAGATCAACCAAATGCTGAAAAGAGTGTAGCTTTACCTGCCTCTTCAGCTTTAAATGCAAATAGGATGGCAGGGCCCCGGAAATAAGAGGCCCAGGACACTTGTAAAGTGTCGCATCCCCAGGGAGAAAAGGAAGAAAGTTCAGATTCTGTATAAAATGGAATATCTGAAAACAAACCTTCCCCAGGAACACTTGCCAAATGAGAGAAATAGAACAGAGAGTGAAGTGAGATCAAAGTGATGTGGCAGGGCGGGGTGGCTGCATTCCACACAAGACACAAGTCAGTCAGTCTATGGCCAAGAAAAGTCAGTCCTCTGGTAGCACTAGTGAAATCTCCACATCGAAGCATGTTGAAAGGAAATTGATCTCTGCGTGTGCTGTGCCCCTGATCAGTCTTTACATTCTAAACAAGACAAACCTGGAAACAGAGAAGATGTATCATTTTTGTTGAAGGAAAAGGCATAGATATATAAGACAGAAGTTCTAAACAGTAGACTGGAAAGAACTTACTTTACCTATTTAACCTTGATAGCACTGCTTACTTAATGCATCCCAAAAATACCTTTTCTATTAATGATTGCTCTCATTTTCTTATAAATGTATGTTTCAGTACATTGTTGTGTCTCATATTCAAGCATTCCAGATTGTATAATTTTTGCAAATAACTTTGATATTATGTGACACAACACATTTATGCAATCTGCAGCTACTCAATTGTTATTGCAACTACAGAATACCTGCTATCTATCAACTTTAGTTGATTCTTGGAGTACAGTAATCGTTCTCTGGCTAGGAAGCTGTAACTTATGAAAAACTTATAAAAACTCTTAGTTTGGGCTGTGGTTTATATATTGTGAATTTGGATTTGACTATTATTTCACATCATGGTTTGTTACACTGTCTTAATCAGTTTCTTTTAAATATACAAGTTGAGTTATTTGTTTTGCACTTCCTGTTAGGACTCAGAAACTTTATTAATCTTGAAGATCAAATGGTCCTACATAGTCATATGTCTTAACAAGTTAAGGACAACTTATCCATTGTTTGTTCAAAGTCAGAGATAGATCATTCCAATTGATTGTCCCTTTTAACACTTTCAGTATTTCATATTTAGCAGCATTTTCTAAGGAAAAAGCAAAGAGTGAGAAAAACATACTGTGTTTTATTGTCACTGTTGGAAAGGGAAGACTCTAGGAATGATATGAGGAATCTAGCTCTACTGCAGATCCAGGAAATTTGCCTTCAAAATGAAGACAGAAAGGTAGCTCCTAATAGCATTTTCAAGGGATTATTTTTTTTAAAGAGGAAAATTAACGATAGCATCAAGATTGTTGTATGGATATATATATATATTTTATTATGCATACTAAAAATATTTTAAATTACCTTAAACTATTCTCATAAATCTTTATGCATTACTTCACCTAGGAATAGGACTTTCTGGACTCAATACCCAAAGAGATTTTATAGTCTGATTTATTCAAAGCCCATAAAGTGGTGTGGGTTCTTCATTCTCCCAAGCACTAGAAAACTTATATAAGTCTCACAAATTGCCTCTGCAGACTACCTAACTCCAAATGTAAAATTGATTTGCAAGGCAAAACAGTCCTCAAAGCTAATCTCACAGAACTGATTGCATTCCACACTGATCTCTTGGCATGAAAATCATAAGCGGCTGACTTAGCCTTAGTGAAGTGATCTCACAATGAGATTCCAAAGCTAAAGTCTCATTTTATGTAAAGATGAGTCACTTAAAAACAGAGCCCATGCTTCCCTTTCTTTCACTGTAAACACTGAAATATCAGTGCTTATTTGGCCATAACCTTGCTAGCTTAAATAACTGTTTTTTTATTTTATTTTATTTTTATGAGCAGCAAGGAGAACATACTAGGAGGATAAAAGATGGGGAAAAGGGATCAGAAAGTGGATATGAGGCTGTTCTTAGTGAATGTTATTCTCGGTGGAAGGTAAAGACAGAATTCACTTTATCTATCACCAAGCTTTTCTCAGAGACGTGTATTTAGGAGTCAGCAAGGACTTCACCATTTTGCAAAGGTATGCATAAATCTTCCTCACCCATTTGCTTGCTTAATGCATTACTCAGGTTTGTGGGGTAGGTATAAAGAGTATAGAAATTCTATTTTTGACTGCTGCCTTCATTTATTTCTTTCATCTTTTTCTTTTCAATCAAGGCCTATATTCTTGGGGACCTTCTCCTGGACCTTAGTATGTTAAGATGAGTTCCCAATTTTTTTTTTAGAGTTTCTAGACCCACTTACTTGTTTCACTTATGTTTGACATCTGTTAACACTTGGTTCACTTTTGAGAATTAAGTGGTCAAGCACCAATGTCTTTTATTGCACTTCAGGTTGATCCTGCTCAAAATGTGGCTTAAAGAAGACTTGCCAAATTTTACCTGAGTGACAGTCTATAGATTATTCTCCACCAGCGTAAACCAGTGAGAATGCCCAGGGTCTTTCCTAGAGTTTCATTGCCATTACTTATCACCCAGAGAAGTGAGATTCTCAAATTCTGAGATTCTCGTTCCAGACAGATAAGAAGTGAGTAGGTACTATTAAGGTCTGGCAAACATTTGCTAGGTTGTCCTTCTCAGTGCATGTGCAGGCTGCATCCTGTCCTTGTTTTTAAGCCAGGGTTTATAAATTAGTAGATTTCTATCAAGCTTAATAGAACTGTATATTTTATGCAAGAATTACATGCTTCACGACATGAATTATAACTTAACCCATTGTAAACTGGTGGCACATGTGGATTTGAAACTCGACCGTTCTCTTGTATTTGCTTCCTAGGTTTCTGCATGCAAGTGATGACAGGTAGGACTGAAAAGACACTGCCTTTTGACTTCTAGCATTTAGCAACTGAGAGTTGTAGAGTCAACAAAGCTGTAAGTCTCTTCACTTAATCTATGGTTCTTCTAAAACTTATTATCTGAAACCTACAGCATCCCACCATGGAATATTTGGCAAATTTATGTTGTGATGTGTGGCAGCATGTAAATAATTATAACTTCTCTGCAATAAAACATATTTATATGAAAGTGATTTGTGTATTCATCTACCAAAAACTGAACTTTCATCATCCAACCTACTTTAGGAGGAATTCCATAGACATACTTGGTCTGTGCCTCAGATTGCCTATCTACAAGAATGGTTAATTGGCCAAATGTGCCCTCAAACATACAGTAATTATTTGATGCCAGTGAAACCTGTTAGGATTAGTGGTTTTGATTTGGGAAAGCTCTGACCAGCTGGGAGCTAATCCAGCCAGCAGCGTATGTGCGGACTGCCTGCACATACCAGGCAATCTGGTAAGCGGTGAAAACATTAAGAGCTCTAAGTCTCAAAGTGCATCCAGTCACTGGAAGGATAATGGACAGATGACATAACTAAGTCAAGAGTCAGGAAAGACTAAATAGTGAGTTAAGTTCCATAACTGGAGTTAAATTCCATAAGGGTGTGAAAAGGAAAGCATATTGCTGGAAAGGTAATTAGGCTAAGCCTTACATGCTATTGACTTACTGCTTTATCACATCCAAAATGCTTGAAACAGGGTAATAAATGAGACAGAGATGGAACAAACTAGAGAGACTAAACACAGCTAGGCCAGTTGGAAGACTAGTGTGTGAATGGTAATGAAGATGAGGGCCTAAGGAAAAGAATGATGGCTTATTTTAACAAATGAATTTTAATCTTCAAATGAGTTTACTGTTTGGTTATTCTCATTTGAAGTAAGAAAATCAGAATAATTCAATGAACATGACAGATGGCATGTTTAACAACATTATGGCTAATCTTGTAAGTTTTTAAAGCCCCCTCTGCAGACCCTCATGGCTTGTATCATCCACTCCTGAAAAATCCGTAGAATCAGACCCCAAGTTCCTGCTTGGAAAACCTTGAAACTGGGCTGGGCTGGGAAAGGAAGGAACAGCTTAAGTTTCCCTTCAGGATGATAGACATCTAAGAATTGATACCAAGATGGACTTACAATGGGTACATTAGGAGGGCTTCAACTCCTGTCTGGAAGTGGTTGCTCTTAGAAGCAACTCCAGGAATAGAAGTAGGGGTGGCAAGAGGCAAAGGACGCAGATACATCCCTGCCCCTTTCTTTCCTTAAAAGAAGCGTTGGCATTGCTCTTCCAGTGTGTTCATAGCACTGCTCCTTGTGTATTATAGGTATCCTATGAATAGAACGCTTGTAAAAAAGATAACTACAGCTCCTTTTTTTTTTTTTTGTCAGTTGTGGGGCTTGAACTCTGGGCCTGGGCACTGTCCTTTAGCTCTTCAGCTCAAGGAGAGTGCTCTACCACTTGAGCCACAGTACCATTTCTGGTTTTCTGGTGGTTTATTGGAGATGAGAATCTCCCGGACCTTTCTCCCCGGGCTGGCTTTGAACCGTGATCCTCAGATCTCAGCCTCCTGGGTAGCTAGGGTTACAGGTGTGAGCCACCAGCACCCAGCATAACTTTAGCTCTTTGAACATTCCTACAGGCTAACATAAAAGTTTTGATTGATTGATTGATTGATTAACAAAACACAAAAGTCCAGTGTCTAGTGTATTTTTATATGATGAGGAAGGTAAGATACAGTCTTTTCAGCTATTGGTAAAATTACTTAGTTGATTGCTGTATCGCTTATTAGGGTTCCTTTGTTCTAAATTTAGACTCCTATTAAGAATGGTTCGGGAAGTTATTTCTATCAGAAATACAAAAAAGTAATAATATAACTCCGTTGCCCAAAACAACGCAAATTAGTTTATATTTTCTATATTTCAGCATATTCTACTCTTTCCCCTTGAATAGCTTTAAAGACAACAATAGTATCTTTCTCTCTTAATGTTCAAATGCTTTAAAGATTATTTTCTCTTTAAACTTGGTTTATAGGAACATACAGTGGCCAAATTCAAGTATATTGTATGTTCTAATTCAGTATTCACTGGTTAGAAATCCTTTACTGGTTTAAATCCCTTTTTCCTATGATGTAAAAATAGTAATTTGCTAGAAACAAAACTGTCCATTCAAATGAGAGTGGAAAATGATGAATACCGAAAAGGTTGAGCTAGCCAGTCATCAGAATCCTAGAAAGAAAAATGGATTAAGTACAAAAGAAAGGCACGTGGCAGTCCCTTTTTAGTTCAGTCAGCCGGAGGTAAAAGTGCCTTCTTTGGTCCAACAAAAGAAAGATTATGCAGTTCTTCTCAGACACACCTGGGATTTAAGTCTTCTTTTATAACTGCTCTTTGATCTACTTAAAGACCTTCCCCTCCTTCTACTATCTATCAGTTTCTTCTGTCTGCTTCAGTACAAGAGCCTAAATCGTATACTTTATTGTACAAAGAAATATTTGAGAGTGCAAGATTAGTATTAAAAATCACAGCTTGATGGGCTCTCCCAAGACACTAGAGATACTTCCTTGCTTATCCTATTCAAAAAGCAGTATGAATACCCTACCCTCTGTGCAGCCTTTCCTGGTGTCCCAAATTAGAATGGATTCCTCTTCCTCAAAGCTCACTGAAAGAATTTGATTAAATTTGTCACTGCACTGACTTCGATTGAGTCACACACGACTCTGAAACATCTGCTAAATGAAAAGCTCCTTCACACCGAGTGTTTCATTTATCAATAAATCTCCGATCTCAGGAAATGTTTCTTTCCACGAGTTCAATAAATATTTGCCAAAGTGAAATAATGGGTTACCTTGTTAAAATATCCTTGAATTTCTAACATGTAGAATATTAACTCATCTTCCACATCACTTCTAGAAGCTCCTGGCAAATCCACAGATTATGACTGAAACACATGAGTTCTAACTCTCCAGTTTTACAACAAGTATTGATTGGCTACCACAAAGATGCCTGTAGTTTGGGTGATGTAAAGATATTTCCATATGTTCAAAAAAGTAAGATATTAGCCACAGAAATGTTCTTTTTAACTATTTGAATACTTCTGGAAAATACATCACTGGCTAGATCTACATAAAAACACATAAAAAGACAGAATTTCATGCCTGGCTGTGAAAAGCAGTACATTTATCTACATACACAGTTTGTTAGTATTTGAGAAAATACATAAAAGGCATCAAAATTTTCCACAGGGTTCATATATTAAAAGGTCATCAAACTATCTTTCCTCATTTTATATTTTAACAGCTACTATCTATAAGTGCAGATGATAAATAATTTGACTTTAAAATTGATGTCTGCTTCTTATACGTGTTACGTATAATCAATTGTTATATATAATCAGTAATCAGATGAGAGATAAATTTTTAAATTGTAAGCTACTAGCCACTGAAATGTATGTTATTTGTACTGTGCCATAACCTAAAGAAAACTGACTGATAGAGAAATCTGTACCCAAAAGTAGGCTATGCTTTGAAACAACATAAAATGCAACACTGACTTTAGGATCAGGTAGTGGGTGTCAAAAACTTGTAAATGGTCACTGGCATTTCTAGTGATAAAACTGATCTGTAGTAAGCGTGGAGGGTAGATAATGTCCTTCATGAACTTGTGACCTCAGAAAAAAACTGGAAGAAGAGAAGTTTGGAATTTAAGAGCTGGTAAGCTGATGGCTGGAGAAATCCATAATATCTTGTAAACAAGATCTGCAGAAAAGTGATGATCTTACAAATTCTGCTTTGTAAGCATTAAAAAAAAAGAATTAAAATAAAAAAAAAAACAGAAACCAGAAGTTTTGGAACTCACAGAACTTAGAAGTGGAACTATTTCTGTACTCTATGTGATAAAAAAAAAAACAAATAAAGCTTAAAAAAAGGAGCCAAAAGACCGATTTAGCCTTGTCACAAAGATCTAAGGATAAACTGAATTGGCTCACAACAAATCTCTTCAAAATGAATAAAATGGTTTATGAAAATATAAATAAGGGCATAGCTTTCTCACAAAAGCCTACTGAGATCACCAGCCAATTAAAGACAAAGTCCTAACCTGAAAACAATAGCAGGAATGCTTATCCAACAAAGAAAATAACAGACATGAAATAAAGAGCTAGATTGATTTTTCACAAAAGTTTACACACTAAGATTGCAATATAATTTTATGATTTATTAGCCAGCCTGTTAAATGAGAAAAAAAGCATAATTGATAATACTAAGGCACTATACCAAAGCTTCTGGACTAACTTGTATATATAATCACCCTAAGAGACTACATTGATTTAGCATGTAAAATGACCTTTTTGCCCCCAGCCTTTAAGAAGCAAGAAATAGGCTCCACTTTCAAGGAATGTATCTTCTCCAAAGCATGTTCAGGTGTGGAAAAGGAGGATGGTGGAGAAGAAACAACTTCCCAGAAAGTCATAAGCCATGAACGATTTGGAAATGAAAGGTTACTTGCAGAGAATAAAACCAGTTTCTATTCAAGAAACTTTGCTTTCTTCCAGGCTAGGAAGATTCCTGAGGTGTGAAGCCAATGTGATTTCCTATCTGCTACCAGCATGCAACTGCTGTGCGTCCTACCACATCTCCATCCAGTCTATCCATATATCCTTACCCTTTCAGAATAGCCATAATTTTATACTCATTCCTTTCTACTCCTTTCTACTCTGTTGTTTTGTCTGTATGGAGGTAGGAGAAGTCAATAATAACTTGTCTGTTTCACCCGGAAAACCACAGATTAAGAAAAGCTTTATCAGCACCTGGAAAGATTACTTTTCCAAAGATGACAGGCTTTGAGTTTAATATGAACCTATATGAAATTCTTACAACATCTTTCTCGGAGAACAGTGAGTATGTTATTTTTGTTTAATGAAAGAAAGAGAAGTTGGACTGTTGTAGGTGGTACCATCCCATTCTTGAAGTTTTCCCATAATCCTATTTACACCCTATTTATTACCACATCCCTCCTCATTGGCGCATACTTTGAAGGGCCCTCCTAGGGGGGAAAGCACTCAACCTTCTCCATCAACTTCAGACCCAGACACATTGTAGCCAAGCTTTTAGGAGTCATTCTGTGTTTGAAGCTTAGTTGTTCTCTCTGCCACAAGAATAGCAAGTTCTAAATTGAGATTTTTTTTCCTTTGGCCTAGATCTCAGAATAAAACACGCACATAGAGCAGTGCCAAGCAGAGCCCAGAAAAATCACAGCTGTTCAATAGTCAGCATATGACATGAGCAAAATATAAAATTTGGTTTTGTACACTACTGAGAATTTAGGGAATTTCTGTTATCATAGCTCAACCCAGCAAAAGCTGACTGATACTGAAAGTTATTGACCATATTATAGACTATACTCTATCATTATAACCTGGCTGTCATTTAAATGTACATGGAGGGAGACAATAAATAAAAGAGATAAATGGACTTTAGTAAAACTAGAAACCCCATCCTGTTAAATGATGACTCTATTCTTGGAAGACTCCGAATCTTAATTTTATTTTACCTGATGATTAAGGGAGACAAATGACTGTGTGGTCCACTTTTCATTTAGGTGTTTTTACTTTACTCTTGCAATGTAATGCCTGTGTCAGGTGCTATAGGAGTCAGTAATATAGAATTCTCTTTTGAGTGAATCTCATAAATATATATATATATATATATATATACACACACACACAAGTATAATATATATATATGTATATTTCTTCTGGTTACAGAGAAAGTTTGAATTTTATAAGGACACATTAGAAAAATATTATAAACTTAAACTGAAGGTGTCTACCTTTCATGATGAAATTTAGATTACTGTAGTACCCAGGTTGTTGGACACTGAACTGAATTTTCTAAGAATTTCTAACAACCTATTGGGTACCTTCCCTCTTTAAACTGGGAGTGCAGTGAGGACAGTGCACTGGAAAATAAGATCCTGTGAGCGATTATAAGCCCAGGTTTCTGGACTTCCATCCATTCTTTTCCCTTGGTCTAAGATGCCCATTGCACGTTTAGGCTTTTTGTGATGCAACACTAATCTAATTGACTCACTTGGGATTCAGAATGCATGCTTGACTGAAAAGGCAGAGGAAGAAAAAGCACCAGTTCCACCTCCTCATTGGTAGCTGGTGACATAGGTAACAGATAATTCCAAGTAACAGAGCTCCAGCAGAATAGCACTGCTTTCCGAAGTTTCCCCTTCAAGAATCAAAGGAGAAGTCCAGAAGAAAACTCAGAATGAATTTGTCATAAGAATGTAAAGGAGCTGAGAGCCAGTGGCGTACGCCAGTAGCTCACTCAGGAGGCTGAGATCTGAAAATATCCTTTCAAAGCCAGCCCATGGAAGAAGGTCTGTGAGATCGTATCTCCAGTTAATCACACACACACAGAAAGGCTGGAAGTGGAATTGAGCAAAAAACTAAGGAACAGTACCCAGGACCTGAGCTTAAGCCCCAATAATAACGCACATGCCCAGGCGCGCATGCACGCACGCACACACACCAATATAAAGCAATCAGGGGTGGTGATGGACACCTGTAGTTCTGGCACTCAAGAAGACTGAAGCAGGAAGATCAGATTGAGGTCAGCCTAGACTATATGCCAAGTCACTGCCCCCACCCCCCCAAAAAAAAGGAAAGAATTGTTTTCCAATTAACGTCTGAATGAGGAAATTTGAGTCTTTGGGGGAAAGATTCTACCCAATATTAAATTCAGGCCAGAAGATAAAAAGGACGCTATATGCCAGATTTGTTCATAAGTTGTGACCCAACTCTCCACTCTGGGCTGACTTTCTTTTCTAACTCAGTCTGTGAATTTTTCTTGGTGCCTTCTCTGACTTGAGAACTGAGCTTGGAAGAATATGGAGTCTAACTTTAAAATACATAACGTCCTTTCTCAATTCACTCCCTAGGGGTCTTGGGCCAAAGCACAGGAAGCTATTGATAGATTAGAATGCAAATTATCACAATTACAAATTCAATTAAAATATTAAAATTTTGTTAAAAAACTGGCCATCCTTACCCACCTTATTTGTAAAAGCCATGGGTAAATTTCTTCCACATGAATGGACCTGGTCTATGAAAAAGCTGGAAATATTTGTTCTCCCAAGATTCTGCTCTTTGTTGGCTAATGCTTGACCTTTGCAGAGCACTCTTAAGTATTAAGGATATAAAAATAACCTGGCATTTACATAGCACCTCTCTCCACTAGCTCAGAGCTCATTGTTACAGGAATTCTCGCAGGCTTTCTCTCACAGTATTCTTCCTGAAGGTGCACCCCATTCTCAGACCTCTTCGTATTTATTCTCACTTTCTTGGTTTTATCAAGAATTTATATGCTTGATTCTGGGTTCACTTAAAAATTACAAAATTTTGGTAATCCATTATTTCAGAAGTATTCTATGCACAATTCAAATAGAAGCAAGATTTTCAGTATCTACTACCTTGTAGCAACCACAATTTAAGATTTTAAATCCCCCTTTAGCTGACAGATGTTTCGCTTTATCTTCTCACTATTTCAGCATTATAATACCTGGAGTTTTTATATATGAGAAATTAAATAGCCTTCAAGTTTAAGAATTTCCCTAAACCTGTATGTGACAAGGTCCAGTTAACAAAGCAGCCATTAAACCTGAAAACACTAAAAGCTCAGAAGGTCCAGTATAAAAGAAGGACTGATGTAACTAGAAGAGGTTGTTAAAATCTTAGTTCTGGTAGCATCAACCTAAGAAGTATCTACAAAGGGACAATAAGAGTACACTAGGAAGAGGTAAAGCTATTGGCTGCACAAATAATTAGTAGAGATCTATGTCAAGATTAACAAAGTGCATTATTAATGGATGTCACCAAATGCGCCAATAGACAGGACAGTATAGGATTCTTAAAGGGGGAGACAAAAGAACATTCAGAGGTTTGGACAAACTATAAAAATTAGGATGCTATCACACAATAAATATACATATAACCAAATACTCAACACCATGCATTTTGCTTTTGAGGCTAGATATCCATAGTTTCTCAGGTCAATAAAATGGGACTCCAATCACTAAGTTAATGTTGTGGTTACTACAGAAAGAAAAGGCCTTGAGAAGTTTATAATCCATTACACTTGTTATAATTATTTTTTGAAATAGGGTCTTGATGTGTTGGTTAGTCTGGCCACACATTCCTAGGCTTAAGCACACAATCCTCCTGCCTCAGCCTCCTAAGTAGCTAGGACTTACCTGTAATATTTCCCCGAAACTGGTGTAGATGCAAATACATTGGATGACATATGAAATAGCCTTTGATTTCTCTGAAATTTACTCTTCTCATTAGCAGGCAGAAATAATAATGATTGAAAATCTTTTTTTTTCTTTTTTCTTTTTCTTTTTCAAATGAGGGAATTGAGTTCAGGGCCTGGGCATTGTCCCTGAGCTTTTTTGTTCAAAGCTCGCATTCTACTGCTTTGAGCCACAGCTCCTCTTCTGGTCTTCTGGTGGCTAATTAGAGATAAGAGTCTCATGGACTTTCCTGCCTGGGCTAGCTTTGAACTGAGATTCTCAGATCTCAGCCTCCAGAGTAGCTTGGATTATAAACTTGAGCCACTGGCTCCTGGCTTGAAAATGTTTTTTTAAATGTGATGTATAGCCAGGTGGTGATGTATAGCAGGTGGCTCACGCCTGTAATCCTAGCTACTCTGGAGGCTGAGATCTGAGGGTCACCGTTCAAAGCCAGCCTGGGCAGGAAAGCCCTTGAGACTCATCTCCAATAAACCACCAAAAACTGGGAGTGGCGCTGTGGCTCAAGTGGTAGAGTGTTCGCCTTGAGCTGAAGAGCTGAGGGACAGAACCCAGGCCCAGAGTTCAAGGCCCATTGACCAACAACAACAAAAAAGTGATGTATAGCTGTTTTCTTGTCATTATTCTTAAGCAATACATTGTACAAAGTGCTTACATTACATTAGGTATTAGAAGTGACACAGAGGTAATTTAGGATGTACATAGCATTTATGCAAACTATTGTATATTCTATAAGGGGCTTGAGCATCTGTGGATGTGGGTATCCATGGTGGATCCTGGAATCAATTTCTTAAATATATTAAAGGATAACCATAGAATAATTTTAATTTACATTTCCCAATTAACTTGTGAGGATAAATACTTTCTAAGTTTCTACTTATTTTTCTGCTTTGAATTCCCTTTTAGCAGCAAGATTGTGGTTTCCTATTTCACATGTCCTTGTATTTCAGAAAGAGGTTGGCAAAGGCCCTTCAGGAGCCTTCTCCAGATGCACTTCCAAATGACAGCTTTACAAAACTGAATTTTGAAATTGCAAGGCAAAGTTGAATACTATTCAACTTACTCATTTTATACTGAAAATGCATACACTTTCATCAACATCTCCCCACATGAGTTCTGTCAATTTCCTTGAGCAAGTTGCTTTCATGTGTGCGTGCATGTGTTTGTGTGTGTGTGCGTGCGTGTGAATGTGTGCATGTGCATGCTGGTCATGGGGCCTAAATTCAGGACATAGGCACCATGATACTATTTTTTTACTCAAGGCTAGTTCTCTACCACAGCTCCACTTTTAACTTTCAGGTGAATAATTGGAGATAAGACTTTCCTGAACAGCTTAGCTTTGAACTACAATCCTCTGTTCTCAGCCTCTTGAGTAGGTAGGAGTATAGGCATGAGCCATTGCTGAGTAAGTATTTTTTATTGGTTTATATTATTTATACCAGGAGATTTTATTGTTATAACACCACACATGTTTACATTGTATTCACATCAATTTCATCCCTCTATCACATTCCATGTTCTGATATCCACAAAACAACATATTTAGGCAAAAATTTTAACCTCCTATACTTAGGCACCTCATTTACAATGTAAGGATGATAATAGTGCAGTGTAAGGAGGGAATATTTTTGTCAGTTAATAACTGTGGAGTGGCTGTTACAGAAATTCAGCTGTCACCATCATTGGTGTTATAGTTGTTGTTCATTGCCATACCTAATAACAATCAGTGACAATAGGGGACAAACCAAAGGGGGTTAAAACAAAAGA
The DNA here is from genome assembly GCF_000151885.1 of Dipodomys ordii. NCBI lineage: Eukaryota > Metazoa > Chordata > Mammalia > Rodentia > Heteromyidae > Dipodomys > Dipodomys ordii. The sequence continues at coordinate 7,959,858 of NW_012267240.1, read as the reverse complement.
AAAAAATAATTTGGGGGCTGGGAAGGTGGCTCAGTAGTAGAGTGCTTGCCTTGCATGCATGAGACCCTGGGTTTGATTCCTCAGCACCACATATGCAGAAAAGGCTGGAAGTGGCACTGTAGCTCAAGTGGTAGAGTGCTAGCCTTGAGCTGAAGAGTTGAGGGACAGTGCCCAGGCCCAGAGCTCAAGCCCCACGACTGGAAAAATAAAAAAAGAAAAGAAATAACTTCACACAGTACATTAAAAAAACAAAACAAAACATATAAACCCTCTTGTTTCCATATCTTGGAGTTCATTTCCACTAGCTTCATTTTATATGGTCATATGTGCATAGCTCTTGAGCTATTGTGATCCTCTGCTACAACTATCCTAGACATATACTAATTATTACAAATGAGGAAAAACATGGTGCCTATGGTTCTTTGGATCTGGCTTACTTAATATGATTTTTTCCAAGTCTTTCCATTTCTTTACAAATTGGGTGATGCCATTCTTTCTGATGAAGCATAGAATTCCATTGTGTATATATACCACATTTTCTTGATCCATTCATCTACTGAGGGGCATCTGGGTTGGTTCCATATCTGAACCATGGTAATTAATGCTGCAGTGTACATAGTTGTGCTGGTATCTTTAGTGTGACCTTGTTTGTGATCATTTGGAGCCTTCAAAAATTTTAGCACTCTTCTCTGTTTTCTTCCACCAGATCCTATCACACTCATTTCTGATTCCATCTTATTCATCCACTTCAGGGGAGTTGGGGTGAGGGTGGGAAATGAGGGAATAATATATGGGGCCTGAGTTATTTCAAAATGTCTTCAAGTACAAATGCAAGCTAATTTGAATGAAGGCATGGATAACTCAGAGAGATGAATCCACTTCCCTGGAATTTATTTCACTGCTGCAACTTCCTCCTTTTCATTCATTACATTGACTTGCTCATGGTACCTTTCATTCTTTTTCTTCCAGAAAAAGGCAAAAAGCAAACAAAGGAAAGTAGATACTGGTATGAAGTCACCTAGAGACTAAAATTAACAGATAAAATTAAACTTCAAAGGAAATAAGAATGTTGTCCTGTGGGGGTCATACTGTCAAAAATATAAATAAGTAGGTCATAATTAAATGCTGATCCTGTGATTTATTGGTGAAGAAATGCTTCATTTCTTTTCCTTTGCTAACAAACACAGTGCTTAGTTTTTGATACCTGATTCTATTGGGAAAATTCTATTTTCTCCTTTGTGAAACAACAGTTTGACATCTTGGATAAATGCAAATAATAACAATAAGACTAAATTGAGAAAGGAAAGAATTTTAGAGCATCAAAATTATGATCAGAAAATTTACTGATAACAGAGCAGTTGGAAGGAGGTTTGTCTTTAGAATCCAGACAGGAACCTAAATTATAATATGAAACTATAAGAGATAACACTTGAAGCAAATCAACACATGAAAACCTATACTCAGGAATTGTTTATTCACTTGGGGATTGGGATGGGAGAAAGTAATGGGGGTGACATGGATTGGGATACATTGTTACATGTGTGGAAATATCACAAGGAGCCCCACACTTATATGACTAATGTATAAAACTAATTTAAAGAATTGCAATTAAGGCTTGATTCTCCAGAAACATGTAAGTTTATCTTGTGTAAGGCCATTTAAACTTACTCTTTCCCTAAGTAACCTTTATCTGGATTATTTCATCTCAAGTTGATAATACCTATAACTTTTATATATTCTCTATTACCTTGGTCCTTATCTATTTTGTCTTGATTTTATACCTATGAAAGTGAAGTGGGAAATCTAATAGCCTGTGGTTCAGAACAAGAAAAATGCTCTTACCAGAATTTTTTGGCAGATTTTGGGCAAGGCTTTAAGCTGATGGCTAGTTGATGAGAAATTTGCCTTGAATTCATTAATTTGTTGGCCCAATGATATAATAACCTTCTACGAGGCCAGATCACCTCTTAATACCTGTACTGAGTACCCAGTTTCAAAGTCATGAATCTTGGGGAGACACTGTTTCCAGCCCTAACGCCCCCCTATCTGTTTGTCTATCTGCCTAGCTAGGTAGCTTCTTGGCTCTGTTTCTATGGAGAATTCTGATACTGGTTGAGGCTCTGAGAGTAGCTTTAAATGAACAGTATCTTAAGGATAAGTTTGCTGAGTTAGTTCTTAGGATTCTGGAACTAATCATCCAATTTTGATTAAATTTAAAAACACTAATGGGAAAACACAAATTGTTTAAATAGGGATACAGGTGGACCCATTGCAACAATGAGATGAACAAGACATTATGTCAAAAAACAAACTTTACAACTTTAGCCTGGGGGCGGGGGGAGGATGATGGGAGGGCAGGGATGGGAAGGGGAAACAAAGGAGGAGGCAACAATGCTTGATAAGAAATGTATCCATTACCTTCATTACCTTGTTCATGTAATTGTAACCCCTCTGTATGGTATCTTCACAAAAAAAACTTGTTATTAAAAATAAAAACACTAATGGGGAGAAAAGAGACCACTAAGAATCCAGGCATGATTTGGCAATAGAGGGTTACAAAATACCACCATTCAGTATTCTTAATCAAACACTCATACAAGATTCCAGGAGATCATGTATTTAATACCTTAGGATACTTTTTTCAAGTTAAGAGACATAAAGCGATTGACTGTTTATTTCTAATTACTTTGGACAATATGAAGAAAGAAAAAGCTCTAGTACCATGTAAAGGACAGAAAAGTGTCTGCCCTGAAAGAAATCCTTATGTCCTGTAGCTGCAGAGTGGATAGCTAGGAAGAGCACCCAAAATCTCATCTAGTGTATGCTTGAAGAACAAACCCACGTTGAACTTCCAACTTCACAGAGTGTTGAAGCAACATTGACTGAGACGGAATGAAGTCCTAAAAGTTGGACCTTAGAGCAAGAGATATATGACAAGTTCCTTATCATTCTGGGTACTGAGCTCACTAAACTGCTGAGTCCTCTTTATCAGCAGAAGCAGCCTCTCCACTCCTGATAGAAGAATTAATACACTGCTGGAAGCAAGTCAATGGACTCCTATGAAAAAAGTTGCCCTTCCCAATGCTGCTGATTCAAATCCTCGCACTCTTTCCTTTTAGACCTATAGCTAGACCCAAGTTCCCTAGGCCCCCATCAAAAGAAGTACAAGGTATGAGCCATGAGAACATACACCACATCTCCCCCAACCCAAACAAAAAGACATAATCTTCCCAAATTATACAAACTGCATTAGGAAAAATGCATGAAAACTGATAGTAAAGGTGTGAGATAATGGTGAATGCACCGTAAAGTTAGATCCTGCAGAATTTATTGATATATGCATAATCAGCAGGGATTCTACATTGTAGAGATTCTATATTGTAGCTCTTGTCTCTGAACTTATATTAATTCCAGTAAACATAAAAGGTCACTGTTAAACTCATTGCTGGAAGCTCATTCCTGTAATCCTAGCTACTCAGAAGGCTGAGAGCTGGGGATCATGGTTCAAAGCCAGCCTGGGCAGGAAAGTCCGTGAGACTCTTATTTCTATTTAACCTCCAGAAAACCAGAAGTGGCTCTGTGGCTCAAGTGATAGAGTGCTAGCTTTGCGCTGAAGAGCTGAGGGACAGTGCCCAGGCCCAGAGTTCAAGCCCCACGACCAAAATATATATATATATATATATATCACAGTGGTATTCAGCAGCTTGGGCCTAAAAAGCAAAAAAAAAAAAAATGCAACTGCTCTACTAATGACAGAGTGGTTAATAAATCTGACAAAATTTGGGGAATGTTCCAGCTTTGGAAAGTTAGACAGGCAGTTTCTAAGGAGATTTCTAAGATATAAGATACAGTGTTGCATCTGACCCCTTCCCCTCATCATCAAAAAGGAGGCACAATACTTAGTTGGTCTTTTCAGATTTTAAAAGCAGTATGATACCTATCTGAGTGTGCTCCTCCAGCCGCTCTCCTGAGTAACGCCAAAAACTGCTAGTTTGGAGTGGGGCCCAGAATAGAGAACTCTGAGACAAGGCCAGGCTACTGAGCAAGCTGCTCTTCTATTTGGCCCATGTGACTCAACAGATCCAATAATGCCTGAATTGTCACTAGCAGATAGAGTTGACAAGAGACTCAGAGCCTTTGGCAGAACCCCAAGAGATGAATCACAGTTCAGATCCTTTGCATTTTATAGCAAAACTCAAATCCTTTATGGTTAACTACTGTCCCTTTGAGAAACAGTTCCTTAGCTTGTTACTAGGCCTTAGTAGCAACTGAGTCTTTACCTATGGACCACTAAAATGTGTAATCTGAGCTTCCCATCTAAGTGTTGTGTGACTAATTGAGTGTGAGAAGAAATTTTGGCCTAGTTTACAGATGGCTATATTCAATATCCAAGTATCTCCTTTCTTATACACCCTTGGAGAAAATTCTGTCTTAGTAAACAAAATTTCAGGCAAGATACCTGGTTGTTCATTTTATTGGGAAGAAGAAATAACCAGAGGTTTAATGTATTGCAACTCATGGGCTCATGTCCACCTGTGCCAAATCGTTTGGCTGGCTAGTCATGGATTTGTAAGAAGCATGACAGGAAAATCAGTTACAAAGAGTCCTTGGGAAAAAGTATGTGAAGAGATATTTGTATCCCATGTGAATGCTTTCCAAAGAATGACCTTGGCAGAAGGAACTTCCTTCACCAAGACCACTTTGGTTATAGCCACTACTGAGTGCTGCTATGAAACCAACACTAACTCCTCATATCATGATGGCCTTAATTCTCATGATGATTAGTCAGCTAGCCAGTGAATATCTGATTACATTGAATCATGATTATCACATGAAAAGCAGCATTTTGTTCTTATTGAACTAGACCTAGATACAAACTTTCCTTCCATGAATGCTTTGTTTCTGCCTGAACAATCACCTGAGGACTTATAGAATGCCTATCCATCATCGTGGTATACCACACAGAATTGCTTCACAATGAAGGGAAGGCAGCAATGGTTCTGGGCTTATAAAATTTCCCACTATTTGGAAGCAATGAAAACAGTAGAATCATTTTTTTTGAAGACTCAGCTGCCAAGCCCAACAGGTAAAAAACACTTTGTAGGGCTTACATAAGGTATTTGCTTAAAAGTAGCACCCAGTCAGGCTATAGTGCTTTTCTCCCATAGTTCCAGGTCTAGGTCCAAAAGAGAAAGTGTACAATTGGGAGTGGTACTCTCCACTATTACCTAGTATGTTCCTGTGGAGGGGGGTGTTTTCTTTCTGTCTTATACATTGCTAACCTAGGAGTCTTAGTTATAAGGGAAGAAACAGTAAGGACTGCATTGAAGTAGAAGTGAATAACGTTGTCACTTAGCCACTCTGAGCTCCTAATGCCTCCGAATTTACAGGTAGAAAGAGAGATACTGTTTTGTACTGACTGAGATGATTGATCCCGATTGCAAAAGGAAATTGGATGCTACTACAAAGAAGAGCATGCCTGAGATAATAAGAGGTCTCTTAAAGTAAAGATCTCTGTGTTAGCCCCTGAGAGCAAAGTCTAAAGTCAAATCATGAATAGGCACAGACAGGAGTGAATCAGCAGATGATGCCAGGTGGATCAGAGGCCAAAGATTCATGAAGTTCTAAGTCAGTCAGATTGTTTGAGAAAACAGAAAACACATTAGTAGTTTGTGCTAGAAAATTTGAACATAAAAACTAGCAACCTGCAGCAAGGAATTAACTTGTAAGAGAGGTGTAGAAACAGCTGAGCACTTCCTCTTGGAGAAAGAGGAGAGAGAAGGGGAGAGGGAAGGGAAGGGAAGGAAAAGGAGAGAAGGACAATGGAGGGTAGGGGAAGGAGAATCTGAGGAAGTAAGACACTTGGACAAGGCTTTACTCCATGGTTCCCATTTACTCAATGGAAATGTCCCTGTAGCCTATTGAATCATGGTACAGTTTGCTGAGATCCCAGCAACCAGGACTAACTAGCAAGAAACTGCCTGTAGGGTGTGTTGGTAGAAAGCCCTCTCCTGGAGCAGTGATGAGTGGGTATACCACTGCATGTCACTCATTCCATTGGCAGGAAACCACCAGCTCACAAGGAAATCACTGGCTGAGAGCCACAGCCAAGCCACAAGAGCAAGAAAAATCAAGCACTAGAAAGGAAGGGGGAAATCACTACTTCTTTCAGTGTTTCTCTCCTGCTTTCAAGTTTACCAGAACTAACTGGATGTCCACCTGAGCACAAGTATTTCTGGTTCCATCTCCAGTAACACAGAGCAGGGCAGAGATGGATGAAGAATTGGATCAGAGACATGGGTAACTGACATATGTACAGAGTAGGTTAAATGAAGTCACAAGTCTGTAGAAATGTTCTTAGGCCTGTATGATGATTATCAATGTTATGACCTTTGAAAGGACATTGGTCTTACCTAGTAGAATATTGCAGGTATAGTAGATCTCATAATTAATCTGTTTCTAAAAATACAACTGCCAGTTCTCCAAGAATGCGTCTATCTCCGTTCTTAACAGCAACCCAATACTCTGGCTCCTTGTTTGTCTCAGCAGGTTGATCTAGTGAAATGTCTGCAGTGTGCTCTCAGCTAGAACTGTATGCCTATTTCTAGTAACTTTCCAGAGCATAAGCTGGAACTGAACAAAGGGAGATTTGGAGTAAATATTGGCTACAGGAGCATATAAACCCAATTTGAATATTTTAAAATTCAATTAACTGCTGCTATGAATTGTATCACTGAATTTAATCACTAATTCAATCAGAATAGTCAAGCTGATTGCTATTGCAATTTGATTTTACTTCCTAAGCTTACAATCATGGGATGTATTATTTGAGAGACACTTGGAAATCTTAACCAGTCATATATTAAGAAGAGAATTGTACAACCCAGGGTCTCCCAGGACGAACTTAATTTAAATATAATAACTTTTTTTTTCTCCTACTCTTGACGTGTGGTGAGTTCATTCTGGACTAATTGGAGCTGTATACACCCATGTGGTCAAAATAACCTTCTACCTTATGCCCAAATGCTGGAAATGGTGTATGATTTACCTGGACTTTGAGCCTATTTTCCTGAACCACACAATTTAAACTACTGTGGACCCAGCTCTATGCTCAAGGTTTGGGGAAGTTTTTGATAGAGGAAATAGACAACAAAACATAAGATTATGATCAGGACATGCAAATGGAAGTAAAGGGCCTCAACTACAGGGCCCAAACATTAACCTCAAGGATATTTAGACATAAGGGCACTGTGCACCTAAATACCCTGGACAGAGCTCATAAAAAAAAGATTAACACTGACTTTGCCTCACACTGACTTTGTATGTCAGAATGACGTGTAAGGTACTAAGAAAGACATGAGTGATAGAAACCCTAGGTATGAGTTCTAGTCCACCTACACAATAGCTTTGTAATTTTAAGCAAGGCACTCATTAAGTCCTGATCTGATTATCCTCAGAGTGAGGATGATAAAGGATGATTTGTCTATGTGAAATGAGACCATCTAAACAGGAAGGCACTGCATCAGTGTTTATTATTAGAAAGATATACTTAAGACTATGTGATTAGTCAGAATTGCTCTTTCCATGGCTATACCTGATTATAGTTACCTTTGAAAAGTGTTGCTTTTAAATGAATTTGAAAGGAGAATGGCCTTCAGCTGCATAATTCACCTAGCATAAAGGGAGTAACAAATGAATCAGCATGCCTGCCAGGCTTCTACACTCATATGTGTTTGTTTTTTATTTTAACCTAAACAATGCAGAGATTCTTTTAAAGCTACCAGCAATCATGCCAAAATGTCCAGGTTTCTGCAACGTGTGACAGCTCAGAGTCCAGAATGAGCCTCAGGCTCTATTTTTAGCCTTTAGTCAAAGGATAAAAATCAGACCTTCCTATGGGAATGATCCATTATGAGTCATGCAACACCATCAGGCCAGAATAAAACAGTTCCAGCACCCAAAGCATTCATTACCTGTGAAATAAAGAAGCAGGAGCCATTTTAAAGGTTCCTCTCCACAAACCTTTGAACTTCAGTAACATTATGTGAGGTGAACACTCCATCCATTGTGAAAACCAATGGACAAGTGGTGGATTTTGCCATTCAGTGAGAAATGAAAGGTAGTGTTTTTAAAATATGCAGTGTGGAACTGCAATTTAAACCCAGGCCCAAGGACATAAGCAACTTGTCGTTCTAAATATTACTCTACAAAGTTGTGTAAAAGAAATAGCTAAGCTTTCTGCTCAATCCAGAGTAAGAAATTCTTGTTTCTATCTTCAAGGATAGAACTCCAAACACTTGGTTAGTCCAACAATGTACAGAATGTAATCATCGAAACAATAGTCCATGTTTTTCAGTTGTTACTGACTCACTTTCTATTCCTGATGAAATGGAATGAGGTAATATAGAGTTTGCCTAGCAACACTGATCTAGTTGATGACAGAGCACCAGAGTGAGACTAGAACCTGGGTCTTCTCATCTTTGCCTGGGGAGCTTTCCACTTGGCTAGCATTGAGATTCCTCTCAGGCAAGATTCTAGACTAGATTATTAAACCAGATGGCTTGGGAGCATTTAAGAAAGAAAGCAATCATTAGCAGCCAGCATGGGTTCGGTTAGAACAAGTAAGTCATGCCAGGCTAAACTCATTTCCTTTTTGATGCATTTCACAAACAAATCTATACTTATTGGTAGTATGCCCAAATGGGAGATAATCCACTAGACCCAAAGTGAGATATATTTGCCCAGAATAAAGTCAGAAGAAGCCTATCCTTGCTTCCCTGGACCATGCTTTTAATAGACCTCTAGAATCTTCTACTCAGCCTAAGACTGGGGATATCCAGTGAGACCCACACTCATTGAAAACCTTTGTACAACTCAGATCATTTGCTCTTTCCAAATTGGAGATACAGGACTTATACAATTTTTAGTTTATTCTATTCTATTTTACTTTATAGTAAGGGTGATGTACAGAGGAGTTACAATTACATAAGTAAGGTAATGAGTACATTTCGTGTCGAACAGTGTTACCTCCTTCATTTTCTCCCACTTTCCCTCCTCACATCTACCCTCCCCGCATGTTGTAAAGTTCATTTCCAACACATTGTCTTGTATCACTGTTACATTAGTTCATCCTTTGTCTCACCATTTTGTTATTCTCCTTCATTAGGGTATTCCCTGTCCCTTCCTGTAATATTTTCAGGGTATCTGATCCATTTGGAGTTGATTCTGGTGCACAATAATATCTAAGAATCTAACCTCAGTTTTCTACACCTATATAGTCAATTCTGCCAGCACCAGTTGTTGAAGAGGTTGTCTTTCTTCCATCTGATGATTTTGGCTCCCTTATAAAAGATTAGGTGCCTATAGGTCTGTGAGATCATTTCTGGGTCTTCAATTCTATTCCATTGTTCCTCAGGTCTGTTCGTGTGCCAGTACCAAGCTGTTTTTATAACTATGGCTTTATAATAGTTTGAAGTTGGGTATTGTTATTCCTCCTGCACTGTTTTTCTTTTTTTTTTCTTTTTATCAGACATGGGGCTTGAACTTTGGGACTGGGCACTGTCCCTGAGCTCTTCAGCTCAAGGCAAGTGCTCTAACACTTTGAGTCACAGTGCCACTTCTGGTTTCTGATGATTAATTAGAGATAAGAGTCTCACAGACTTTCCTGCCCAGGCTGGGTTTGAATGGAGATCCTCAGATCTCAACTTCCTGAGTAGCTAGGATTATAGGTTCAAGCCACCAGCAGCTGGCTCAGCACTGTTTTTCTTGCTAAAGATTGTTTTTTTATTCAGGGTCTTCTATTATTCCATATGAATTTTTAGATTGATTCTTTATTTCATTAAAGAATGTTGTTGGGATATTGATAGGTATTGCATTGAATTTGTAGATAGCTTTGGGCAATATTGCCATTTTCATGATGTTTATCCTCCCAATCCAGGAGCACAGGAGGTTTGTCCACTTCCTTAAATCTGCTTTAATTTCCTTTTTCAGAATTTAAAAAATTTTATCATAGATGAAAACTTTAACCTCTTTGGTTAAATTAATTCCTAGGTATATTTTTGAGGCTAGTAAAAAAGGAGTTGCTTTTCTGATTTTAGTATCACTCTTTTCATTGTTGGCATACAGAAAAGCTACTGATTTTTGTGGGTTAATTTTACACCCTGCTACTTTGCCAAAGATTTTTTTGTTTTGTTTTGTTTTGGCAGGGTGGGGGGTCCTATGGGTTTCTTTAAATACACGATCATGTCATCTGCAAAGAGAGAGAGAGTTTACTTCTTTCTCTATGTAGATCCTAATTATATTTGTATCTTACCTTATTCCTCTGGATAAGAGTTCCAATACCATATTGAAGAGGAGTAGAGAGAGAAGACATTCTTATCTCATTCCTGATTTTAGAGGAAATGGTTTAACTTTTCATCATTAAGTATAATGTTTGTTGTAAGTTTGTCCTATATAGCCTTTATTATATTAAGGAATGGATTCCTAGTTTTCCTAGAACATACAAAATATCAGCTCCTCTGGGACACAGAAAAGGCAGTATTCGGAGAAAACTTATAGCTCTGAGTTCCTTCATCAACAAATTGGAGAAATCTCAAAACCAACAATTTAAAGATGTACCTTAAGCTCCTTGAAAACGAGTAACAAGCCAAACCCCAATCCAGTAGGCAGAAACAAATAGTTTCTAGTTCCTATTATATTGAGGAATGGATTTTTAGTTTCTCCAGAGCATTCATCATAAATAGGTGTTGGATCTTGTCAAATGTTTTTTCTGCATCTATTGATATGATTATGTGGTTCTTGTCCTAGCTCCTATAGATATGTTTAATTATATTAATTGACTTGCATATATTGAACCAGCTTTGCATCCCTGCAATGAATCATATCATTGGTCATAGTGTTTGAATGTTTTTATTAATTGTTGAAATCATTTGGCCAGAATTTAATTGAGAAGTATGCATCAATATTCATTAAAGAAATGGGTCTATAGTTCTCATTCTTTGATGTGAGTCCCTATCTGATTTTGGGGTGAGGGTGATGCTGGCCTAATAGAATGAGTTTGGTAGTGATCTTTCACTTTCAATTTCATTAGAGAGTTTGAAAAGTATTGGAGTGAGTTCTCCTTTGAAAGCCTTACAGAATTCAATCCATCTAGTCCCTGGCTTTTCTTGGATGAGAGGTCTATTATTGCCATTTCTATTTCAATACTTGATATGGGTCTATTTAGTTTGTGTATATCAATATTCGGTATAAATTCTTTGATTTCTTCCTGTTTCTCAAATTTGTTAGCATAAAGGTTTGCAAAGCATTCCCTTGTACTGTTCTTAATCTTGCTTGTTTCTGCCGTGGTGTTCCCATTCTCAGTTCTGGTTTTATTTATTTAGTTTTGTTCTCTCTCCCCCCCCCCCTCTCTCTGGTCAGATTTGCTAAAGGTCTTTTAATTTTGTTAATCTCTTCAAAGAACCATCTCACTGTTTTGTTGATCCTTGCTGTGGGTTTTTTGGACATTAATCATTTAATTCTGAGTTAATTTTAATTATTTGTTTCCATCTACTGAATTGGGGTTTGGCTTGTTACTACTTTTCTGCCCAGGGAAAGGTGGCCCTGCCCAGGAGGAGGAAGGTCCTCCTAGGGAGGGACAACTTTCTTCATGGGGTAAGCTCAACAAGAGGTGGCCCTGCCTCACCACAGTGAACAAAGACATTTCACTCATATAGCAGCTAAACCTGCAGCTTAAGCAGCTAAAGGAATTAAAAAGCCAAAAGTCTATAAAATCCCACTGGGGAAAAAAGATCACTGGCTAGGCTGTAAAAACTGAGAACAGTTCCCAGCTGGCCCAAAGGAGAGTCTCAGGAGCTAGCCCCTCAGAGAAAAGCCACTGATTCCAGACACACAAAACCCCTCCCCAACTCAAGCTCACTCACAGTGACTCCACGCTACAGAAATCAGCCACCTTCTTCCTATGTTACACACAAGGTATATTGCTCTCCCACTAAATCAGTCTGGGAGAAGGGACACAAAGACCTCATGTCTGTAAGGCAGAGCTTTTTTCTGTCCACACAAACAAACTGATTTGAGAAACCAACTAAGCCACAAGGAAATCTGACCACCACAAGGAAATCAAAGGCTCCAACAAGAGACTGGATAGTGGACATAGGGGAGACACAATATCTCCCAAATGAGTGGACGAATTTTTTTCTAATTATATTTTTTATTATTCTTATTTTATCCCTCTCCTCACCTTTGTTTTTGATTCTTCATTGCTGTGTTGTTCATTCCTAGATTCACAGCCTACAGTGATTATAAGGCTTCCACCTTAATTGTGTGCATACTTAATTCAGATTATATTTTGATCCCTCAATTCTCTATTTTTCAATCTTAATTTTTAATTTTAGCATTATTACTTTATAATATATAATGTTTTTAAAAAATTAAATTGATTATATATTTAACTAGCTCTCAATATTAATGGACTTAACTCTCCAATTAAGCAATATAGACTGTCTAGTTGGAAGTCATGGAGATGGGAGGGCAGGGATGGTAGGGGAAAACCAAAGGAGGAGGCTACAATGCTTGATAAGAAATGTACTTATTACCTTGCTCATGTAATTGTAACCCCTCTGTATGGTATTTTCACAATAAAAAAAACTTATTTTAAAAAATGCAAGAAACAAGATATATCTCTACAAGAGATGTAAAACACGATCAGAAGGCCTATTTTAAGGCTACTAGCTATTGAGGAAGACCTAGAGAAGCAAGTTAAAGAAATAGGAAATATACTGAACAGAAGAACTTCCCAAAATCCAAAAGGACAGACCCATTCAGTTACAGTAAGCCTTCAGAACCCCAAACAGACGAGACAGGAACAGTACATCCCACTGCCACACTGAAATTCATGCAGGATCCTTAAAGCTGTCAGGGAGAAAAGATCAATCACCTATAAAGGAAAACCAATCAGAATAACTACAGATTTCTCTGAAGAGACCGTGAAAGAAAGAAGAGCATGGGATGAAGTATCCCATGCCATAAAGACAAAGAACTCTCAACCAAGAATAGTGTACCCAGCTACACTCTCTTTCATAACCAAGGTACAAATAAAAATCTTCCACAGCAAAGAAAAATTGAAACAATATATCTCCACCAAAACAGCATTACAAACAGTATTTAAAGAAATCCTAAGCCGGGCGCTGGTGGCTCACACCTGTAATCCTAGCTACTCAGGAGGCTGAGATCTGAGGATCGTGGTTCAAAGCCAGCCCGGGCAGGAGAGA
>NW_012267240.1:7927788-7943760 GCF_000151885.1 Dipodomys ordii | reverse complement strand
GGGAGGGAGGGAGGGAGGGAGGGAGGGAGGGGAGAGAAATGACTTTGCCCAGTGGTATAAGCAAAGATAGACATCTCTCAATTTATGGTAAAACTAAGTTACCAAATTCTTCTACTTATAGGAAGTAGACAAACTTTGAGAGGATGAAAGAAAGGACTTTAATCTATACAAACCTTTCTCAAATTTGGGTTGGGAAGTTGGCTCAATGGTAGAGTGCTTGCCTCGCATGCATGAGGCCCTGTGTTTGATTCCTCAGAACCACATAAGAAGAAAAAAGCCAGAAGTGGCACTGTGGCTCAAGTGGTAGAGCGCTAGCCTTGAGCTGAAGAGCTGAGGGACAGTGCCCAGGCCCAGCGTTCAGCCCCCACAACCAACAACAACAATAAAAAATCTATACATAAAGCTTAGCTTATAACATTCTCCACTGTCAGTATGCCACAGGACAATTTGGGATTACCAAAACTCCCTAGAATAGGGAACAGTACCAAGAATATTAATGGAATACATAGTATATTTGACTTCTCTAAAACATTGCTTCATTATAGCAGGATTTTAGGACACAATGTATCTTGAGTAGTGTAAAGATCTCTAGCAGTTGAGCTATTCTGGCCTTTTCTACTTAGTAGCCAATTGATGATTTGGATAAAAACACATGTGCGGTTTGATGATCAAATTAGTAGTCAACAATGTAAGTATGACTTAACTTTTTAGTAAAGCTGCTTCAGTCTTGTGTAGCCCTGAGAGGGAGTTGAAACCACATGATGGAAATGGTAAAATAAAGGCTGGAGGAAGTGTGATGAGGACCCAACCAAAGAGACTGAAAGTATCTATGAAGTCTTAGGGCTAAAGAATTTTTAAAACTTCTTTCTAGTTTATACTTCAATCTTTCTAAAATACAGGTCCATAAAAATATCTGAAATGCAAAATGCCTGCTATTTGAAAAGCAATGTTTATTTCTTTGTTTATTGTCATTTTCTTGTTGTTGTTTTTTTCTGTCCAAGGTTACACATGCCGTATGTGTTCAATATGCTCCAGACCTGGATAAATGACTCAGAGACTAGCTGGCAACAGGGAGCCTCTAGGTTAAAAAGGTGAGAGCCAGTCACAGACAGATGCAGAAAATATATGTGCATGATGTTGTTTGGATTAAAAAAATAGTACCAAAGAAAATGATCCATTTATTGGTCCAATTTATTGGTCCATTGATCCATTTAATGGTCCAATTATTCCTTGTGCAGAGGAAATATTTGTCAAAGAGTAAGCCACTGGGCCTAAAATATGCTTTGATTTTATATATATATTGGTAAACGTATAATGAAACATCTTCTGATCTTTGCACAGATACCAAAGTGTACATGGCCTTTGGATCCTGCTCAGTTCATATCTATACCTCTCAAACGGTTAGGATCCTTCTTTCCAAGGTCACTGTTAACCACTCATACATCACGGAATACCTGAAATATCCTCCTTGCTTTCTAGATTCAAAATAATGCAGATGAAAAGCATTAAAAGACAATGTCCTCATAATTCATAATCTCTCAGATTTATCATAGACAAAGGCATATAAATGACAGGCTGGCCTACGGCATGGCAGGAGATAGAGGCAAAGAGGTGGAAGAGTAGGTTCTGTCCTGTCCAGACTCTGTGCTTCAATGGCTTTGAATCCCTATTGGAGTCCCATATTCTCCATTATTGAGGGGTAAGATGCTTGAAGGTTGGGATATTGGAGCCAAAGCTGGAGAGCTCTGGAGAATTCAGCCACATGAAAAACCAGCAGCTGGGGCAAGGGTCTTCAGAGATGGTTATTCCAGATTATAAACAAGGAATTTAAAGGAGTCTGACATGGCTGTAAGAAGGAAGGAAGGATGAAGAATTCAGGAAGCAACCAAATCATGCAGTCTTCCTGATAAAGTAAACTCAAGCTTTTTCCCCAATGACTCGGGAACACAATAAAGGCTTTAAAGTAGATACACGTATTTCAAGAATTATCATTGTCAAAACCTTCTCAGGGTGTTACGTTGAATAAGTTGCAACAGCATGAGCAATGTAATTAAGAGTAAAACCAGTTTTGTGACATTTGATGTTGTCTAAGAAGAATGACAGTTTCAACAGTCTTCTGCTTCTTGAGATGAGCTTAGGATGCTTGCCACAAATGGATGATAGGATGCTATATAGATAAACCAATGATGTATAAACAAGTTTAAGGGAGTTTGGATATTCATACAGATGCAAGCCCTTACAACGAATATAGAAGCAAACATAAATCCAAACTATGTGATTCAGACTATAGATAACTTATTAACATGCCTATTAAACTTACTCTGAATATAAAGAGAAAGACAGCACAAATGCATGTATTCATCAGGAAATCCAGTGTTCTAATGGGTCCTATTAGTGACAATTCAGAAAAGGTGTCAGTAATAATTGTTAATCCAATTACTGCTCACTGTAATTCACCCACGATGGCCAGGTTAGAGTTGCTCCTTCTGAGACAACTCCTTCTGAGTTCTAGTAAACTTGGAAAGCATCTTGAACTTACCAGGGCTGGGCCAATTCCATAACTGACTCCTAAGAAGGATACATCCACTTGTGCCTTATCCAGGGAGGCCATGCAGACATCCCTGAGAGCTTTTGACACTTAGAGGTGATGAGCTGCCAAAGATAAATCCATAAAGCAAAAGTAGTTGTGCAATTTTGGAAGCCACCAGTCAAAGTGTTTTTGTGACATTGTACAGAAAAAAAAAACCTAAGTGATTTATTATCTACATTTTTTGTTGTCTATTTGCTATGAGGCTAGGTGATTTTTAGACATAGCAAAAAACATTGTCTTAAAGCTAGGGTTAGCCTGATTCTGAAAGATGCAATATAAAGCTTAGTTCGATTTCCAAGGTTGGCATAGGAACAAAATAAACCAGCATCACTCTGCACATACATATTGTACCTTCTCTAACAGAGACTCATTTACACAACAGATTGAAGTCAATATGCCTTCCCTGAAGATGTTATTCTGAAGAACAGAAGTGCTATTACCTAAAATAAAGATAAGAATATTAATTACATAGTGATTTCATCACCTTTACATTCTCCCCACTGATGATTCTCTTAACTTTTCCAGTTACAAAGTGAACCACATAAGTAGGCTAGCTTAATTCAAAAATATGTACTCAAACCCTTATAATTAAGGAAGGTTTGCATTCACAAGCCAGAAATTAACAGCTGTAGAAGAGGAAAAGTGTCTTTGGGATATTTACTTTCTTAGACATTGCAAGTCAGGAAATAAATATTGGGATATGGTAGGCAATTGGGGGAAGCTTTTTCAATTGCATTGGTACATCTTTTCCTATTAAATCAAGAAAGGTTTTTTAATGCTATTTCTCAAAGTTAGCAATCAAGTATCAATGGCATTGTAATTGTTATAATCAAGCAGTATGGATCAAGAACAATTCAAAAGTTCATATCTAATTTCAGGATTTTGCTGATGAAAAGGATGACTTTCATCTTACAAGTCTTAAAGAATTTACACATCTCTCTTGACTAATCTGTAAGCAGCTGTCAGTTAGGCAGACAACCACATAGGAAGTTGACAAGGACACATATACTAATGTGTACACATGCACAGGGCATGGTGTTGTATGCCTGTAGGTCTCTATTTGTTGTACACAAGTGTCTGACTTGATAACAAAGTATTACAATAAAGTACATTAAACAAAAAAAGTAAATAAGAAAGTTCACCTTGTTTATGTTTCTTTATGCAGTACTGAAAAGTATGAAATTGCAGCCTAATGAATGAAAGGTTCCTAACTATTCAGAAAAGCATTTCAGAGCATTAGTCACAACAGTAACATATTGTAAGAAGCCTAGATATCCAGCAACATGGAAGTGATTAAATTACGGAATAGCCACTCAATCTATTATAATCAAACTTTTTAAAATTATGGCTATATAGACTGTTATACCATCATTAGTGTTTATTATGAGATAATCCATTATAAATCAGACTTTAAAATTGTTTGTACCAATGAACTCAGCCTCAGGTGCTGTCAGGACAATCTTACAGGCAGAACTGAGTGTGATCAGAGTCTGTTTGGAGGCTGATTTATCAGCTCACAGTGAAAATCACAGGCATAAATGTCCCCAAGAATAACTCAGAACTACTTTATGTGACCTCACATATACATTGTTAATGCAATGATACATTTGAATTCTGTAAGGTTGAAGCTGGGCTTGGAGCTTAGTGGTAAAGTATTGCCTATCATGACCAAGGCTCTTGGCCTCCATTCCCAGAGCCACAAGAAAGAACACTAAGGAGTTTCTAGTTTTTAATAAAACTAATGGAACTAGTTACATCTCGAGTGGTAGATTTATTTTATTTTGTCAGTTGTAGGGTGTGAACTCAAGGCGTAGGTGCTATCCCTGAGCTCTTTTTGCTCAAGGCTAGTGATCTACCACTTTGATCCATGGCTCCACTTCCCACCTCCTTTTGTGGTGGTTAGTGGAGATAAGAGTCTCTTGAACTTTCCTGCCTGGGCTGACTTTGAACTGTGACTCTTAGATCTCAGTCTCCTAGTGGCTAGGATTACAAGCATGAGTACCAGCCCCTGACAAGTCATAGGATTTTGTTGTTCTTATTTTCTTTTCTAAATCCATATTTAAAATGTACTATTGATGGGTTTTGCCATAAAATCCCATAAAACAGCTTTTTTGTCCTCTTGCTGTTTCCATCCGGGTAGTTTCTACAGCTGTATATTCAACTTCAGTACCATTTTGCTTTTGCAATGGTTAGTATTCCATCTAGTATTAACATGATTTCAAATTTTGGTTTATGTCTCTGAATTCCATTAAATTTATTAAAATATATTTTCCATATCTTAGCTTATGATGTTCATATTTTCTTTTAAATCTCTGAATAGATTTAATTATAAATACTTAAAGTTCTTCATTGATGTTTTTGTTGGTTTGCTTGTTTGGTATCAGTTCTAGGGCTTGAACTCACGACCTAAGTACTGTCCCTTAGATTTTTCCACTCAAGGCTGATGCTCCACCATTTGAGACACAGCTCCACTTCTAGCTTTTTGCTGGTTGATTGAAGATAAGAGTCTCATGGACCTTCTTGGCTGGGCTGCTTTCAAACTATGATCCTCAGACCTCAGCCTTTTAAGTAGCTAGGCATAAGCCACTGGCACCCTTGACTGCTAGTTTTATTATCTCTTTTTTTAATTTCCATCATATTCTTACTAAATTATAAATGCATTTCTTCATCTTTCTGCTACTGTTTTATTGGAAGAAAAACTTTGTTATTAATATCATGTTTGAATACTAGCTTTTCTTATTTTGAAAGTCTTGGGCTTTGTTCTGTAATGCCTAAAATTACGTGAGAATCAACTTAATTCTTTTAAAGCCTGTTTTAAAGCCGTGTCAGGGTAGGCATAGCATTGCCTTTGCTTTAGAGACAGTTTCATCCTAATCCTAAACTGTGACTTGGCGGGGGCGGGGGGAACCCTAGTGTGGCTCCAAATGTTCATTCCAATTTGGTTGAAAGTTGAACAGCTTTCAACCTTAGGAACTATGAGAACTGTTCAGTATACAAATCCCTCATAGTTCATTTCTCAGCCTACTAGAATTTCACTTACAATCTGGACAATCTTCAACTTTGAAGTACCCAGGTGACCTCTATGTACATATATACAGAGCTCCTTTTCTGCATACCCTTCTCTGAGGCACTTTACACTGAAAATTACCTCAACTCTTCCAGGTTCTGGTCTTTCTTTTCTCCACTCAGTGTGAGATCATGCTCTTCTCATGTTTCTTCTGCCTGGATGGCTGCCCAGAAAATGCTGCCTGGAAGAAAGCCAGGGTGATGGTAAGGCTTACTTTCTCTGTTTCTCTTCTCTCAAGGATATCAGTTTTCCACTGCCTTTTGTCCAATGGCTGAAAATGGGTTTCTAGATTTCTATGGCAGGATATTTAATATGGAGTCAGCTACTTTATCATAGGTTGGGTGAAACATTCTTTTTATCAAAGACATATTTTAAAGCATTACACATAGCGAGACAACAGAGATAGTCAAACTGTAATTGCTCATGCTGTTTTCAGTTGCACCACAGAACTAAAGTAGGTTTGTATCCTAGTTTTGCTTATATACAAATGTAACTAAAATGTCCCTTCTTTCTCCATTAGAAATCTCCCAAAAAATGTGGATAAAGGGACCATGTATAGACATTTAAATGAAAGTTAAATATATTTCTATTAGAATTTTGCATTTCGATTATCCTTTTTTTACTTTATTAAGCAATTCTATTCTGTCATAAAGTAAAACTCCCACTAAGGACAAATTTTATTGTTCTATTTTATAATGGCCATTGGAGCATCTAATCCCTACTTGACAATTATAAAGAACAGTCTTTCTGCTCCATCTTTGTCTCTTTCCTTTCCATTTTATTAATCTTTAATGAGTATTTTGAGGTCCAACTCCGGTCTATTTCTCCAGGGAGTCTTACCCAACTACTTCATCCCTATTTTAGTTATGATAAAGCTAAACAACTGCCAAAAAAGGAGGATATAACATCTAAAACCTTGAAGTATATGGAATTTTCTCTCAACCAATAGTTTCAGTTCACTTTAAGTAGAGAAGCTCCCACCAAACTCAAATCACTGAGTCATAACTCCTTACTTGCCTCCCCTCCATGGTCAATGGTGGACAGCTGCATTGGCTGGTCCAGAACATCCACTTGCCAGCAGAAAAGTACAGTAGAGAAGATACATCCAAATGGATTAAATCTTAAATTCATGTGTGATTGGTGAGCACTTAATCACATGGAACAGAGAATCACATGTGAACTGAGAAGGAGACTAGACCATGCAATCTAGATGGTAGCCTTTATGGCTACAGATGAGAAAGGAATAATAGCTTTGGGTGGACAGTGAGGCTTCTCCTCATCTCATTTTCCCTTTGGAATTCATCCCTTTGATCAGATGTCATTTGCTCAGCAGTCATTTGTTAATCAGACAAGTGAGAGGTGTTTGAAGCAGGAAAGACCATTCGATAGTTTTTCCCCAAATAAAGGTAAATGTATTGTCATTTATTTTTGTCTAAATAAATGACTATTTGTCCAAATAAAGTTAGCAAACAGGACTCTGCTTGGTTGTTTTCATTAATCCTTTGCCAGCTCATATTCTGTAAGTTCTACTGAGACTTTGTCCAGTCTAATTTTTCTATTCCAGGCTCATTTCAGTTAGACAATAGAGCTGTACACTGTAATTTACTCATCCTTATTATGGGTTTAGATGATAGGATTACTTTCGTGAAGATCAGTGTTTGTTAAGTCAATAATATCTACTTTTCAGGGGCTGGGAAAGTGGCTCAGTGGTAGAGCGCTTGCCTTGCATGCATGAGACCCTGGGTTCAATTCCTCAGCACCACTTAAGCAGAAAAGGCCAGAATGGTGCTATGGCTCAAGTGGTAGAGCACAAACCTTGAGCTGAAGAGCTGAGGGACAGCGCCCAGGCCCAGAGTTCAGGCCCCACAACCTGCAAAAAAAATCTACTTTCAGATGGTGATACAGATTAAATGAAGTAACATTTATAAATAGTATAGGTACGCAGTAGAAGTCCAAGCAACAACTAAGGAATATTACTCCTCTCCCTCTCTGTCTTTCTCTGTCTCTCTGTGTCTTTGTCTCTGTCTCTCTCATACATACACATACACACTCAGAGACCTCCCTTGCTCTGTCATTTTCTCACTCCTTTCTTTTCTATGGAAAGTACTAGAGTTGATAAGGGGTTCCTAACAAATATTGATGAAGTTCATTCTGTTCTACTACAAAAGTTCAGGATTTGACTCTAGGAAAGAAGTATGTTCATCCAGGCACATATCCCACATTCCATAAATAAAAATCATCAACTGATTGGAAAGTTCCCAGCAGCACTACAGTCAGAATGGATTACTTTGGGGGTTTGGGAGGGTCATTGTTTTTTTCTATGTGGAATAATCATTTTAGTCAGCCACCAACTACTAGATAGTGGTAACAGCATCTTTGTTGGAATCTTTATATTAATCTAAGTTCTCCCACAGCTTTCTACACAGGCTTGACCAAGTCACTAACTCCGTGTGGCCCGCAAAAGAATAAAAATCAGAACTCAGGAGAAATTAGCAATACATTTTTTAATGTTTAATTTTTCCAGTTCTTTTTTTGAGCAACAAACCCATTTTAATCTAAATCTATATCCAAAAGTCTTGCACTTAAGCAAATGGGGAGATCAGACTAGCTTATCTTTCAGGTTGGATAAAACTCTCAACTTCAATGAGTATGAATTTAGGTCAAGGGAAGATCAAAACAAAAGAGAGTTGCCCAGAAGATGCCACATTGGAAGCTTTGTTTTTAATAAGGCAAATACATTTGCAGCTCAACTGTGCTACTTAGCAAAAATCTGAAACATATAAAATCCAAAATAGCATACTCACAAAGGTGTTCTCTTTCTCTAACAAACACAAGTTAAGACGCTTGAATACAGGAATAATACAATCAAAGGGCCATGGTTTCTGAATTCCCCTACAGAACTTACTCATTCGTTACCACCCCTTCCTCCCATACACACACACATACACACGTTCTAGTGTGGAACTACTCACACTCAGTCATTCATGCATTCAGTTGTTTACTTGTCTATCAACTGTCTGCACTACTTTCTCCTTACAAGCCTTCTTTAAGGCCAACACTCCTAATTCTCTTGGTTTCTGAGAGATTTAAGTAAGCATCTTCTTTCATTCTGAACCCAGATGATCAAGGTCATCCTCAATGATCAGAGGCTATCTTGGATGGCTACTGATTTCCAAGTGATAGCTCTTCATTTCATTAAAAGTGAGATTTAGGTAACTATTTCATCTTAGCTATTTGTAGTAAGACTCAACAGTGGTACCTGAGTTGAAAATCTGTTCCACAAATAAAACAAAAAAAATGTGAATTAGTGTTCAGCTAAGCCAATCTGCTTGGCTGTGATTGGTTTTGCACTCCGGTTACCACGTACCAAAAAAGAGATATATGTTTTATCTTCTTTATCCATTAATCCTCCCAAGAACTCAACGGAGTAGACATTATCTAATTTTCAGAGCAGTTTGCCTTCTTTTACTCCATTATGGACTGGTTTCCATTTTTAAATACTTATTTCTAAGCTTCTAAGGTTTAGTCCTTTACTGGACTCATAAAACATGTCACTTATTAGATTTTTGTAAATTCAGCTGGCATAAACCCAAATTAATTTAAATCAAACGGTAGCAGAATATAGGAAAACAATATAAAACAATCAGCAAACTGAAGTTGCCCTTCAGCCAGAATCCTACTATTGAATGAATGAATAAATTAATTAATAAATATACATGAATAAAAGAATCTGACATAAGGTTATAGCTCTAAAGCCGTTCATTGTTTATGTAATCATGTGATTTTTTCTTATCTATCCCCAGAGATTTGATGACAGATGAGGTATGTATTGAAATAAATGCCCAAGTTAATATGTACTCCTTGAACCTGCCATGTGGAATCAATGTGTAAAAAAAAAAAATTCTTTTTTGTCCATTGTGGGGCTTGAACTCTGGGCCTGAACACTGTCCCTGAGCTCTTCTGCTCAAGGCAAGCACTCTACCACTTGAGCCACAGCACCACTTCTGGTTTCCTGGTGGTTTATAGGAGATAAGAGTCTCGTGGACTTTGCTGTACAGGCTGGCTTTGAACCATGATCCTCAGATCTCAGCCTCCTGAGTAGCTAGGATTACAGGCGTGAGCCACCGGCACCCAGCAATGTGTAAGATTTTTAAATCTCAAAAATCATGTATATTTCTCCTCACACTTCCCAGCCTGTATGTGTGTCCCCTCTGCCATTGCTAATAGTCATTCTAGAAAGAAGCCTGATGATATATCTCCATAGTAGACTGTGTGCTTAGCATGTACACATGGTGCTGGCTTAATCTCCAGAGAGAGAATGAAAGAGAAAGGTGGGGAGAGAAGGGGTAGGAAGGAGGTATACACACACATACACAGAGAGAGAGAGAATAGACAGAAACAGAGAAAGAGAGGGAGGCATACATACTTACACAGAGACAGACAGAGAAAACAGACGGAAATAGAGAAAGGGGAGAGTAAAAAGAAAGGAAAAGGAGGAAATATAGCGGCAAGTGCACTTATTAGTGCACTGTTTCTTAGAGCCTCACACTCCTTGCACAGCTCAAAGCCGTGTCTCTGGAGGATGCATGTTATGGCCTTGGAGCCTCCCACAAAGACAAGAAACAACTCTGCCACATTTGAGCCTAGGCACCACTGCTGAGAGCTACTATTGGGGAGGTGGGAGGAAAGGGATGGTAGGGGAAAAACAAAGGAGGGGGTAACAATGCTCAATAGGAAATGGACACATTACCTTGCTCATGTAACTGTAACCCCTCTGTACAGTATCTTTATAATAAAAATATATTTAATTTAAAAATTCCCTGGTGATAAAAATAATTACATGGTTCTTTCTCATTTGTGAATAAGTTCACACCTATCCCTTAAGAACAGGGGCTCTTTGCTCAGGGTTAACACAGATTAAAAATTATAGGGCAATCCCTTAAATTCTGACCTGTAGAAACATAATGTGTGTAAAGGTGTGAGTAAGGGGCATTAAGAGTACCTAAACCTTCCAAGAAAAAGAAAGGAACCAATGATGAGGGAAATATCCCATCTTCCTGGACTGGGGGATAGATCAAGTGGTAGAGTGCTTGCCTAGCAAGCATAAGGTCCATCTTCCTTAGTTCTTCAAAATGATCTACTTCTCTCTCTCTCTCTCTTTCTCTCTCTCTCTAACTCATCTATTCAGATACCTAACTTAACAAAAGATTTGAAACAATAAAGAATAAAAAGTGAGGGAAGGGGTAGGTTGGGAGGGATGGGTGAAAGACAGATATTGATCAAGACATATGTATTCATAAACTACTTTGCCGAATGGCAACTTCTTTTTTACTATTTTAAG
Source organism: Dipodomys ordii (assembly GCF_000151885.1). NCBI lineage: Eukaryota > Metazoa > Chordata > Mammalia > Rodentia > Heteromyidae > Dipodomys > Dipodomys ordii. Next base: position 7,932,762 of record NW_012267240.1, on the reverse strand, counting down.
ATAATAAATAAGATAATAAAAATAAAATATATTAAAAGTGATAATAAGTGGATACCATTTTAATAGTGTATTTTATTTACCTAACCTAAGTTATCATGCCAAAATATAATCATGCTAATTTTTTAAAGAATATGAAATATTCAGAGTTTTAAAAAAAACTATCAACAGATAAAGGGTCAAGTCAACAATTGGAAGAGATCTTTAAATATCTTAGAGAACACAAAAAGTTGTGCTTGTTTTTCAACAAAAATGTTTTCTTTACATTAAAACTTGAAATAAATTTCTTTCTTTTCCTTTTCTTCTTCTTTTTTGTTTTGTCTGCCTTGGGGCTTGAACTCTGGGCTTGGATGCTGTCCCTGTACTCCTCAGCTCAAGGTGAGCACTCTACTGCTTGAGTCATAGCACTGAGTCAAGTTTTCTAGTGGTTTATTGGAGATAAGAGTCTCACAGACTTTCCTGCCTGGGCTGGCTTTGAACCCTGGTTCTCAGATCTTGGCCTCCTGAGTAGCTAGAATTACAGGCGTGAGCCACTGGCACCCAGCTTAAAATAAATTTCTTATACAAAGCTTAAAATAGGAAACGCTGAGCAACCCGGTGGAGGACATCTCAAGCCATTTTCTTCCATAATTGCAGCTTCAAAAGCATGGAAGGCCTCTCCTTGTCTTCATTCTGCGCCATCCTTTAAATCTGAAATGTCCCCCAAAGTCCCATGCATTAAATATTTGGTCCCTAGCCCAAAGCAATATTGGGAAGCTGAACAACCATTAAATGGTTAGGAAAAATGGGAGGTCTTTGGTCAAGAAGGGGACAGGGAGACCACAAACCTTTCTCTTTGTCTTTTTCATGACTCAGCCACAAGGTTTGCAGTCTCTACTACACATTCTCTACCATTATCACCTGCTTGAACAGATCAGAAACAAGCCAACCAATCCTGGACTTGGATCTCTCTGGAACCATGAGCCAAAAGAAACCTTTGCTCTTTATGAGTTGACTATCTCAAGTATTTATCACAGTAACAGAAAGCTTACTGATGCATCTTGAAAGTCAACTCAAGGCCTATTGCTAAACTTCAAGTTTGCAGGCTGTTAAAACTATGTAGCTTGAGGCTGCAGGGTTCTTAGCAACAGTTTTATCTAGGGTGGGATTGTAGTATTTCTGGCTGAATCCTATTTTTTGGTCGTACATAAATATCACTTTCCTCTTTGGAGACTTTTGCTAGAAAGCTGAACTGCTGACAGGTCAAGATTACTATTGCATGGAACGTGTGGATGGACAATAAATATGGGAGAGCACAAGTTTTTAAGGCAATGCCACCTGGAAATAGGACACCCTGGGACAGTTACCCACACTCTCAACTGAACAGACGTGCTCTAAGAACAGAAGAACAGACCTGCCCTAGAATGAGCTGCCTTGCATCAGAAATGAAGGCTTCATTTCTGCAATTTCCTCCACATTCCATTCGTGTGGATATGGTATGCCCCCCAAATAATCTATTCCATAGGAGGGACCAGGCTCAGTTCCCACCTAGTGGTTTTCAGTCCTCAGCAAGTCCATGGAATGACTCAAACCAGCTAGTCACACCTTCCTGCATGTGTCAGGAGCCACACCTGTTCTAGTCACCATGAAGTCAGCCTCCCAGGTGCAGTGTCAGGGAGGCCTCACAGTGGCTCAAAGCATGGCTCAAAAGTCACATACTCGAGCATATGAAAAGAGCCTGGACACCTGTAGTCACCAAAAAGCATCATCACTAGGACAGAGGTGATGGCCAGAGGCTTGTTGACTTTATCGTTTGTTGTTGTTGTCAGTCCTAGAGCTTGAACTCTGGGCCTATGTACTCTCCCTGAACTTTAGTGCTCAAGGCTAGTACTCTACCACCTGAGCTACAACTGTACTTGGAGATAAGAGCAATACAGACTTTCCTGCCTGGTCTGGCTTTGAATCATGATCCTCAGACCTCAGCCTCCTGAGAAGCTAGGAGTATAGGAGTGAGCCACTAGCACCTGGCCTCATTCTTCTCTGTCATGCCCACCCTGAGGTCAAGTCTGAATAAGAAGGACATACAAGTCCTCTTTTCATTCCTATTATTTTCTCCATCATTTTTAATTTAACATGCTTTTAAAGATTATTGTGAAGGTGATGTACAAAGGGCTTAGAGTAACATAAGTAAGCTAACGAGTACAATATTCATTTTGGACAGTGTTACCCTTTCCTTCATTTTCTCCCTCTTTCCCCTCCCCTCCAACTCCACTCCTCTCCAAGTTGTAAATTTCACTTCCATCAAAGGTTCACCCTTTGTCCCACAATTTCTGTGGTTCCCCTTCCCTTCCCCAAATCAGCCAGACTTATATGCAGGATAAAGGGTATTGAAATCCCAAATAGTTTATTCCCATAGGGAATAAACCAGAGGGAAAAAAAAGATAAAAGAAATAACTGCAAACAATACACTTAAAAAAAAAGAAAAAGAAACCACATTAAAAAAAAGTCATTTTCCATTTGGTAGAGATGATTTTGATCAACCTCATTTTATATGGTCATCTGTACATAGTTATTAGGCTACTGTGAACCTCTGCTAGGACTATCCTAGATATATACTAATTATTACAAATGAGGGAAAATATGGAGCCCATGGGACTAGAAAGGCAGTAGTCAAAGGGAAATTTCTAGCTCTGAGTGCCTACATCAACAAATTAGAGAAAACTCAAACCAACAATTTAATGGTGTACCTTAAGCACCTTGAAAATGAACAAGCCAAATCCCAATCCAGTAGATAGACACAAATAATTAAAATCAAATCAGAATTAAATGAATTAGAGTCCAAAAACACCAGAGCAAGGGTCAACAAACCAAAAGTTGTTTCTTTGAAAAATTAACAAAATTGACAGACCCTTAGCAAATCTGATCAGAGAGAGAAAGAGAGAGAGAAGAGAGAGAGAACACACCCAAATAAAATCAGAGATGAGAATGAGAACATCAAGAAAGAAATAAAGAATACTTTGCAAATTTTTATGCTAATAAATTCAGAATCTGAAAGAAATGAAAGAATTTCTAGCAAATATTGATATACTCAATGTTTTTTTTCTCCCCTTTCCCTTTTTAAAAATTCTTTTCTTGCTGGGTGCCGGTGGCCCATGCATGTAATCCTAGCTACTCAGGAAGCTGAGATCTGAGGATCACGGTTTAAAGCCAGCCTGAGCAGAAAAGTAGGTGAGACTCCGATTTCCAATAAATTTCTAAAAAACTGGAAGTGGTGTTGTGGCTCAAGCGGTAGAGCACTCGCCTTGAGCTGAAGAGCACAGGGACAGCGCCCAGGCCCAGAGTTCAAGCCCCACGACCGACAATAAATAAATAATTCTTTTCTTTTTCTTTCTTTCTTTCTTTTTCTTTACTTTCTTCCTTTCTTTTTTCAGTCTGAAGGTTGAAGTCAGTGCCTTGCATTTGCTAGGCAAGTACATTCCCACTTGAGCCATACCTATAGTGCTTTTTGCTCTAGTTTATTTTTCCAGTAGGATCTACTTCTGCCCCCAAGGTAGCCGTGAACTGTGACCTTTCCATTGCCATCTCTAATGATGAATAACTGTCCTCCACCACTGTATTTTCAAAGTATGACAATCAGACCACCTGCATTGGAATTACCTGAAATCCTTTAGAAAAGAATGACTACTGGATTACTGAGACAAGACTTGGAAAGTGGGTCGTCCAGGTTGACATGTCTAACATGTGCCCTTGGTTTGGGCTAGTTGATGGCAGTTGTGTCCATGACTGTACATAAACCCAACCCAAACACATGTTAGTTAATGTGAGACCCAACCAGGGAGGCCCACTGGGTTCGGAGCCTGAGAACAGCTGTCTTGTGCTCTAATTGTTGCTCTTGCTTTAATGGGGGCACTTTGTCTTTATGTGCTGCAAAGAAAAATCTATTCTCTTGTATACTCCCACCTGACTCTCGCCCAAGAAACTAAAAATAGATACCACCTGCACAGAACAGTCCAGAATGGGGCTGCTGCCTTCCGTTAGAGGCTGTTGTCTAGCCTCATTGCTCTAGAAACATTTGTTCTCCATTGTTCTTGCTGAGGAGTGACATATGAGTTCAGACAGCAGTGTGACCTCCTTTTTTCTTTAGGTCCTTTGCTTTGGAAACGTCTCCAAACCATAACTATAGTTATATGGATTGATATTAGATGTCAATGAACTGAAAATTTTTCTAATTCAGAATATATGTTGACATATTGGGTTTTCTAGCTTTATGGGGCATATCCTTTGCAAACCTGGATTCACAGTTTGACAATAATAAATGATTGTGGCTTTTACAAATAATGTGGACCAGACACAACAAATCAAGAGTGATCTTTAGATATACTCAATGTTAAGACTTTCAGATGAACTGTTTAACTAAATGAATACCAGGCAGGTGAAACATGTTTGGGAGAGGGTAACAGGGATGGGAGGCACAGGAAAAGCGAGAGGAAAGGTGAGAAAAATGCAGTCATTATATCCAATGTACATAATGTAAAAATTGAGCTACATAACTTGATGGTAGGGATGAGAAGGGGGAAATAGGGGAGAGCAATGGAATAAGTGACATTGATCAAAATGCATTGTACTTATAACCTGACATATGAAATTGAAACCTCTTTGTACAACTACTTATGAATAAAAAAGAGAAAAAAAGAATGTAAATTAATAGGCTAAAATCTAATATAAATATATATATATGAGTTATCTAGAAAGATGTTACGTCTTAGCAACTAAGAGGATTTTTTTTTTTTTTTTGTCGGTCGTGGGGCTTGAACTCTGGGCCTGGGCGCTCAGCTCTTCAGCTCAAGGCGAGCGCTCTACCACTTGAGCTACAGCGCCACTTCCAGTTTTCTGGTGGTTTATTGGAGATAGGAGTCTCATGGTCTCTCCTGCCCGGGCTGGCTTTGAACCGTGATCCTCAGATCTCAGCCTCCTGAGTAGCTAGGATTACAGGCGTGA
>NW_012267240.1:7876080-7927738 GCF_000151885.1 Dipodomys ordii | reverse complement strand
GTTTTCTGGTGGTTTATTGGAGATAGGAGTCTCATGGTCTCTCCTGCCCGGGCTGGCTTTGAACCGTGATCCTCAGATCTCAGCCTCCTGAGTAGCTAGGATTACAGGCGTGAGCCACCAGCGCCCGGCTAACTAAGAGGATTTTGAATCCCATTTCTGCTAGTGTTTTAGGTGAAGTTTATCAGAGAGACAGATCATTAAGATAAATCTGTGTGTGTCTCTGTGTCTCTCTGTGTCTCTCTCTGGGTCTCTGTCTCTTCTCTCTCTCTCTTTCTCAACTCTCTCTCTCACACACACACCACCCATAAAAGGAGATGCAGAGAGTTTTATGTATTTATTTTTTTAGTTTGACTCATGTTAGATTCTTTTTTAATATATTTTTTATTGTAAAGATACTGTACAGAGGGGTTACAGTTACATGAGTAAGGTAATGAGTACATTTCCTATCGAGCATTGTTACCTTCTTTGTTTTTTCCCTACCATCCCTTCCCTCCCCACCTCCCCAAGTCCTCCCTCCCTGCCCCAAGCTGTAAAGTTGATTTTCAACATAGTGTCTTGTACATCTCATTGTTACAATGGGTCAACCTATGTCCTTGTTTCAGCTTTTTGTTATTTCCCTTCCCCTCCCCAAATTAGAAAAATGGATATGTGACATTCAGGACACCGTAATCAAATACAGTGAAAACAGGGGTTATACCATGGCGGGGGAACATACAAAAGAAACAAAAAAACCCACATAATACATTAAAAACAACAGTGACATAGATAAAACCTCTTGTGTCCCTATCTTGGGGTTCATTTCTCTTAGCATCATCTTATCTGGTCATATGTACATGGATTTTGACCTTTTCTGCTTGTCTAGTAAGATTATCCTAGATGTATACTAGTTATTGCAAATAAAGGAAACCATGGAACCTATTCTTTGGGCCTGGCTTACTTCACTTAATATAATTTTTTCCAAGTCTTTCCATTTCCTAACAAATGAGGCAATGTCATTTTTTCTGATGGAGGCATAGAATTCCATTGTGTGTGTGTGTGTGTGTGTGTGTGTGTGTGTGTGTATCACACTTTCTTGATCCATTCATCTACTGAGGGGAATCTGGGTTTAGTTCCATATCTTAGCTATTGTGAATAATGTGCAGTTTTATTACGAGGGATTATCTCACTTAACTGTAAGGACTGAGAAGTTCTATGATTATCTGCAAACTGGAGAGACAGGAAAGCCAGTGGTATGATCCAGTTCATCTGGGAAACCTAGAACAAGAAAACTGTTGGTGCTAATCCCAATCCAAAGGCATGAAACAGGAAATGAGCTGTCCTAGTTCAAGCAGTACATCAGTAGCTCCCTTCTTTCCTTGGGCCTTTTGTCCTATTTGAGCCTGCTCTGATAGCAATCCATCCATGTAGGAATCCACTATTTTAGATGCTAATCTCCTCTGGAGAGGCTCTCATAGACACACCAAAAAATACCCCTATGACCCAAACGAAATTAACATCACCTCCACTTACTAGCTTGTTGCCTGGCACAAATTACATTAACCTCTCTGTGTCTCAATTGCTCCATTTTCCAATGTACATAATAGCAGGATGTTCCTCACAGTATTGTTCTAAGGTTTAAATTCTTTAATATAAACAAAGCTTTGGAAAGTGTCTGTCAAACAGCAAGCAAGCAGTATGCGTCAATTTTCAATAAAACGACTAAATGATACTTTGAAAGACAACAAAATTCACCTAGAGTAAATCCTGGAAAGGGAATCTACCTTTGTCAATTATAATTATTTCTGCTTATCTGATGCCAATAACTTATGGACCATCATTTAAGAGATAGTGATTTAAATAAATAAAGCAACCAGGCCAATGGGAAGATCCATTAGGTTTGGGGAGAAATTTGTGTGCTCTCTTTATGTTTGCCTTCTTGGCCTAAAAATAAAAATTTAATAATAGTTCAAAGCTAGTTGGTACTCAGCACCTCAATATTCTTCTATGGTTTGGATGGCAGCTAGGGGATAATGGGGGTCCTATGTGACAGGCTGATGTGGGTCCTTCTATTCCCATGCCAATGTGATTTGGGTGTGTTTGCATTGTAATGAATTAAAATTTATGTTCACTCCAAAAGAATGAATTTATTCTAGTCATATAATAATATTCATCAAATGAACTCCAGGAAATGGAAAGCAAGAGGTTTCTTACTCTATTGCTGTTTTTGTTTTCTTTTCTTTCGGTCTCATTTATCTGTCTTTTGGAGGGTAAAGGAAGGAGCAGAAACAAAGGGACAAAGAGTGAACAAATGCAGCAGCGGTACTCACTAGATGCTATGTGAAAATGAACTATGCTCCTTGTGGGTGAGGACAGGAGGAAAAAACTGGGAGAGAGTGAAGGAAGGGGTGACATTGTCCAGAAAGAAACGGGTTCTTTATCTTACATATGTAACTGCAACTCCTCTGCACACCACTCTTCTACTAACAATAAAAATAAATATTTCAACACTTCACAAAAAGGAAAAAGAAATGAATCTACAGATCTAATTTACTTAAGTTAGACGAATCTGTACAAAATAAACTGGCCTGAAATGATTTCTTCTGAAAATTTATGCACCAGTGGTAATCCTAATAATTTCACAAAAATGGAAATTGAGACAAGGTGACAGGCTTAACCATAACCTTGGTTTTCATGTGATCCCTGACCAATCTTCATTGGAAACAATCTCTGTATATGCAACATGATCAGAAATAAAAGACCTCACAATGGTCCATTTACCAAGAGCACTATTTACATTTTCAATTACTTTTATTACTTGGTATTTTATTTCTCATACCTCTTATACTGTAATATAGTAAGGAATGTTACCAGTCCTACTGAAACGTTTGGAGAGCAGTAGAGTGATTTTTAAAATCTGATATTTTCTGTCCACTAGTAAATTAATATATCTAGAAATCAATAACAGAAGCAAGCAGTCTTCTTAGGAATAAGATCATCATCTCACTAGACTCAAAGCAAGGGAGCATAGAAAGCAGCCCAAAAGGTCTCCCATATGTGAAATTAAGTTGCTTCTTTGGAGCATAAAATAAAATTAAACTCAATTCCTCAGTCTGAACCCAGATATAACTGATTTCATTTCCTGTTTGACCTTTGTTTGATCTTATTATTTTTTCTATAGGCACAGGTTGGTTTCCCCTTAGCCTTGGAGGATGACTTAACAATTTTTTTTTATTGTGAGAATACCGTACAGAGGAGTTACAATTACCTGGGCAAGATAACGAGTACATTTCTTATGAAGCATTGTTACCTCCTCATTGTTTCCCCTTCCCTGACTTAACAATTTTAAAATAATTATGGATCCAGGCACCAGTGACTCATGCCTATAAATCTGAGCTACGCAGGAGGCTGAGATCTGAGGATCAAAGTTTGAAGTCCCCCCTGGTAGGAAAGTCCATGAGATTCTTACATCCAATTAATCATCAAAAATCAGGAACTGGAGCTGTGACTCGAGAGGTAGAGCACTAGTGTTAGACAAAAATGCTTACAGACAGAACTCAGATTCTGAGTTCAAGACCAAGGACCTCCCTCCCCCCACAAAACCCTGGGGTATGCATGTGTAAACTATGAAACAAAAATATGAAGTAGATAAAAATTGGTGTGATCAATGCCTCTTTCTAAGCTGAAAAGATTGTTTTAGACTCAATAGTTACTAAATGCATGGACTGTGTTGTTTATAATTCTGGTAATTATATCATGGCATCCTCCCTTTAGTTTGTAGCTAATAAATTCTTACTGTCAAATGAACATAAGCCTTCCGATTAATACCATGGGGTGCAGGGGGAAAAGAAAATAACCTTAAATATTTTTATGGTAGAAAAAAATAAAATGTACCTACATTGCTCAGCCCTTTAGGGAGCACCTAGGTAGGCTTACTTGGACCTGAGCTGTGGCATTTGTATTTGATGACATTTACTAAGAATTCAAATGCATATACTGTATCCCCTGAACTTTAAATAGTCTATATTCTCTTCTGTCCTGAAGTATTATACCGGCTTCAGTAACCTGCCTATCAAAATCAAATATTGGTTCATGGTTATAATTACAGGCACAGGCCTAAGGCAGTAGAGCTTAAAATTAAGTTGAATCATATGAATTACCATTTTTGGAAGACAGAAATGCTTACTTTTTCAAAAAAAAAATCAGGTCTTCAGTCAAGCAAATCTAAATTCAGATTGGACCTGCCAATGCTAATAACTGGCCCTGATCCTATGAGGGCAGGCCAGCTCCCATGCCAACTCCTTCCTGCCACATGCTGCACTGACATTCCTTACCTTCATACACGTGACACCCTCAAATACTAAGTCTGATTCTTTCAAACATGAGACACCTTTACGCCCCAAATGAACCCGAATCCAAATTATTTACAAAAAGGAAATTGAGGTAGGAATGTACGGACCATTGTTTATCCAAATAAATGAGGTTTTCCTTCCAGATTATCTCTGTGAGAACGCTCATCGTCATTCTTCACATGAGTTGATTGTGTGTAACAGGATTGGTAGCACTGTCAGAGCCAACGAAAAGCACCTCCATTCTTTCCTAGCCACACCTTCACAAGTCTGCTTAGTGAAGCGAGGTCAACCACAATGGTACCTGCTGCTCAATGTACTTTTGTAGTGATGAAAACACTGAGAAATAACAGCCTCTTCATCAAAGTGTAAAGGAAGAACTCCTAAAGTTAAAAACCCTGGGCTGAGTCCCAGGAGTGTCTAGACATTCGCTTACGACTGTAAATATTCACCAGTAAATAAGAAGATGAATGAAATAAGAATGGGGAGGTGGGGAGAATTACTAAAGTGGTGGATTTGGGTATTTAGTGTCTAAGAAATACTTAAAAGTTGGCTACATAATTTCCTGGAAGGGCTCTAATATCTGAACATGAAAGAGTGAAAAATTCTTGGGATCTGTTAGAGAAGCATCCTCTGAGTCTGGTATGTGTGTGAATTTTCCTGCCAGGGGACCTAAAGGGTAGTCTTCCCCAGGGACCCACAGAGCTGCACATCTGTACTTTATCCTGCTTTGCCTGCCAAGTGTTGGACTGGGAGCAGGACTCCAGGCTTCTTATCCATAGTCATTCTCCTCATGGCACCTTGAATGATTCCCACAAAGTCAGCATTCAACCCTTGGGTTTAACTGGAATTGTCTTTCTCTCTCTCTCCTTTTAATGTTTCTGATCCAGTCTCACTTGGTTTATCCCATCTCTATACATATGGTACTATCAGGATTCTATTTTATAGAGACCTTCACATTAGGATTAATCCAATGAGACTGTCAGTTTTTATCAAAATAGGGAGGTTCACATCAATTTCCTGATAGAGGTTTTCCTGCCTTCTTGATCTTATAGATCAGCAGTTCTCTTACAACCGCTCTGCCAAGGTGGTCTTGTCGTCGGATACAATAAAGGTAGACTGAGGGCTGGTAGGCCAGGGACTGTATGACATCGTCACCTTTTAAAATTGCATAACCACCAGTACTGTGGCTATGCCTACTGATGGATGTATCCTGAGTGTAAAAGTAGAAAAAGGCTAAAGCCACTGACTTTAGTAGTAAAATGGAGCAAGGATGCCTGACAGAGTTGATGACTGCAGGCAAGATATTCTAAAAGGTCAGAATTGAGCAGTCATGGGTCATAGTAAGGCTCTTGCATTGGTAGGCCCAACAAATATTTGAGATTGCTTGACTATGGAGCCAATTTTTGGCTCATTCTGGCCAACAACATTAGCAATTGCACATCATTCAATTTAATATCTGCTCTTGGAACTTTCTCTTCCATCTCCCTCTGAAGTCTGAGTGTTTTTCCTGTAATGTACTAACCCTCTCCAAGCTCTGCCTGTGATTGAATGGTCACTTGCTAGACTCTGTGTTTGTGTTTTCCTTGACCCTGTTTCCTTTCCCTGTAACTAATATCTGCTGTTCTCCATCACAAAAGCTACTCCCCATTCATGCATCACAGCTTCTACAGGATCACCACAAGGGAATCCAAGGGAACACACAATACTTTTAACTGAAGTGAGGTAGCAGAGAAAATACCTTTGTGTAGAATGACAGGTGCCTTCTTTTTAGACTCCCATTCCACCCCTCCCCCAAGTGGCTGTTGGCTTTATCTGGACATACAACAGCCTCTTAAGATGCCCTTCTTATGGTGGTTAAGAAATGAGAGAGCCAGGCGCCAATGGCTCACACCTGTAACCCTAGCTACTCAGGAGGCTGAGATCTGAGGATCACAGTTCAAAGCCAGTCCGACCAGGAAAGTCTGAGACTCTTATCTCCAATAAACCACTAGAAAACTGGAAGTGGCACTGTGGCTGAAGCGGTAGAGTGCTCGCCTTGAGCTGAAGAGTGCAGGGACAGCGCCCAGGCCCAGAGTTCAAGCCCCAGGCCCAGAGTTCAAGCCCCACAACCGACAAAAAAAAAAAAGAAAGAAAGAAAGAAAAAAAGAAATGAGAGAACATATTGCCTGGTTCTCTGAGCCATGCATTTGTTGTTTTCTTTCAGACTGTTTTTGGCTTTTTTTTGTTTTTGGTGGGTTTTTTTTGCAATGGCTGTAAATAATATACCTTAAGAGGCAATTTGAGATCAAAGGAGTTTACCTTTGAGATCATTTTTCTTCTTTGTCAGGTTTGGGGCTACTCTTTGGCACAAGATAGATGCTGTTATGATATTGCAATCTACTGGGATAAAAATAACTCATGATGTCAAACCCTCAGCCCAGGAGTGCTGCCCTCGGGAGACCATCCCTGAGCACAAGAGGCTGGGTGGGCCAGGCCTCCAGTGCTGCAGACTTAAAAATAGAGCACTAATGGCCTGCCGAGACTTGGGAGAGAGTGGGAAGTGGACAGATATTTTTATAAAAGAAAAACGGCTGTGAGCATCTGCTAAATCCCCATTCTTTTCTTTTCTTCCACCGCCCCCCCTCCCCTCCCCAAACCAGGTCTATTTCTGGCATCTCTTTCCACAGCACAGTTCCTCCAAATGAAGTCTTTCTCCTGGCTGCCTGGCCCTCCAACCGAGCTCTGAGAGGGGCCAGCCTTGAATGATGGTGGTGTTTCTGGAGTTCGAATTGAAACACAGTCACCAACCCCCTTCCCCAAAGGATAGACACCCAGAGGGAGGGAGGGAAGAAAAGAGGGAGGGAGGGAGAGCTGATCCATTTATTTTCCCCAACTAGTGCTTTTGTTTGTTCATGACAGAACTTAGAACGGCAGCGTCCTCTAGCGATCGAGTTGCAGAACTGCAAGAGGAAGCCAGTTGCCTGGTTTATAAAGTATTATTAACGAGACAACAAATTTTCAACTCTAAAAGGCTAATAACTCTGTGCTTAAGGTAGCTGAGACTAGTTCTCCATCTGTTTTAAAAATACATTTAAATAGTTGTACAAAGAGGTTTCAATTCAACATGTCAGTTTATGGGTACAACGCATCTTGATTAGTGGCCACCAGTTTATCATTCTCTCCCCCAACTATACCACCCCTTCAAGCTTCCTAATTGCATTTTCACACGTGTACATCGAGTATTATGAATGTATTTGCCTATTCTTCTTCTCTTCCTTTGTCTGACCCCTTCCCCCTTTTCCTCACACCTCACACAAGACGTTCATTTGCCTAATCTTCATTTCACTGGATTGTTTCAAAGGTGTTTACACCATGGAAATCTACCCCTGCACCATTTTATAGTCTAACAGTTGACAGTTTATGACCCAACAGTTCATGGACTGATCTCAACTGAAACACAGTTTGTGATAGATTATCTGGGCAGAGAGTGAGGGGATTAAATGCCACATAATAAGTTGGAACTTCTGTCCAGAAGCAGAAAAAAAAGTAAGTGAAAATTATATTACTTCACATTCAAAGCAAGGAGAAATATAAAATATATTAATGTGATTATTTTGTGTTCATAGTGTACGAATGTATTTACAAATGCTTGTTAGTTGTTCTAATTAGTCACTCTAAGGATCTTAAACGTATCAATCGATTCAACCTTTGTTCTTTTAATAAAACAACAACTAAATAAATAATAATAATCTTTCAGCCTAGCATCAGTGACTCACACCTGTAATTGTAGCTACTCAGGAGGCTGAGATCTGAGGATTATGGTTTAAAGCCATCCCTGGCAAGAAAACCTATGAGACTCTTATCCCCAATTAACCAACAAAAAAGCCAGAAGTGGAGCTGTGTGGTATAGTGCTAGTGCTGAGTGAAAAAGTTCAGTGACTGCTCAGGCCCTGAGTTCAAATCCCAAGACTGACACCCACCTCCCCCCCCAAAAAAAAAGTAAAACTTCATATCTACAAATCTAAATTTACAGAAGTAAAATATTAGATTGTGATTCGGTTGTCAGAGAATATAAAAGTGCTGAAGAATTTTTTATGTTCCTATTTATACCTGATCATTTTGATGCAGTTACAAAAGTAGAGTCTTTTTTTTTTTCATTTAATCAACAGACATCAACTTCACAGAATTCAATTAAGGGATTTTTATTCGTTGCCAAGGGCCTTGATCTCAAATCTGTGAAGTCTAACTAAAGAACTGGTTTGCCTTTTTGAAAAAATAAACACCTTTGTATGTCTTGTGTTGTAATAACATAATACCTGAGCCCAGGCAACTTATCAACAGAAATGTGTTGTCTCATAGGTCTGCAGAGTGTCAAGGCGCTGACAGCTGAGGAAGATTTTCGTGGTACGCCTCACAGCAGAAGGCAAGAAGGTAAGACGAAGGAAGGAGGAAACCCCCTGCTTTATAAAGCACCAATTCCACCCTTAACAGTGGCGCCATTATGGCCCCATCATCATCTCTTTCATGGCCCACCCCATAATAGTATTAAGTGGTAATTAAATTCCAGTATGAGTTGTGGAAGGGACAAACATTCAAAGCCAAGTAAAAGGGAGGGGAATATTTGCAATTCATGTTCTTTCAACTCTGCCTGGTCAAGAACAAAAGTATTGAACCTTCTGAGAGCAAAAGAGAAAATTAAGTGAAACTACTAAGGGAGGCCAAGAAGCTTCAAAAACAAGGCTTCTTGAAGTTGTTCCTGACATGATTCTAAAGTGTTTTTGATTTGTGGACTTAAAATATGATGTGTCAATTTCTCAGGGTGTTCTGTCTCTTGGGTACAGCGCGTGAGAGACTAAACTCAAGATACACAGTACTCCAATGCTCAGTGAGAAATAAAACTGCTAAAATGAACTTGAAATGATCTTCCTACCAGTTCTCCTTATAGCAAAGCTACACGGAAAGAGGAATTGTAACTCAGAAATAGTTCTGTGATCAAAATGTTGGGCTTGGAGTGGGAATGGAATTATCTGAATAGCTATTTAAGGCCACTGGTTTATCTGTCTTGATTAGGCTATCCCTTCTAGACAGTTTTGAGATGTCTCCTGTCTTTGGTGCAGTTCTCAGAAGCCAATAAACTCTAAAGCAATGATTTCTACAAAAGAATGGAATTGTTTCCAGAAAAAAAAAAGAAAACAAAAACATGAGATGAGTGGGAAAGTGGAATAGGAATGAGAAACAAGGCTGAGTTCTCAAGCCCAGTCCCGGGGAAGGTAAGGTTGGTTCGTTCTCACAGTAGAGCTATGGAAAGAGTATAGTTCCCACATCCAGCTGTTCGAATTGAGGGTGAGGGAACTGGATTACTTAACCTCATGCGCCTGCTGGCATTGGCTAAGAGTGGCCATGTGTGCTGAAAACCAAAGTATACAGAAGTTACCTTGGGCCTGGCATTGGCACTCAAACAGAAGTGCCAGCTGTTGGAAGTAGACGTAAATGGAATGGCAGGTATATAGAACAGAGTGGAGCCCGAGACACAGCACTGGTGCAGTCATCTGCTCCTGACTCCTGAGGCCAGTGCACTCTTACACAAATGTAGCGACACTGGGGGTCACAAGCTGACTGGAACATTCAGCTTGTGACATTCTCTTCCTGATCTCCAAATTTGGGCATCTTACCCTATATCCATCCTTCTACAAAATATGACTTAAGATGCATAAACTGACAAGTTGAACTGAAACTCCTTTGTACACCTACTTAAAGATAATTATAACGTATAGATATGTATATAATATATATATATATATATCATGGGGAGATGAGTTACATAGATTTTAGTTATTCACCATTGATTTATAAATAAGGACTTAAGAATCTAGCCAGGCCTGTGGCTTGCTTCTTTAGAAATAGCACCTGAATCTTAATTCCTATATGCCCTTGGCCCAACCTTTCTACAAAGCACTTTAATTTTCTGATTCTGACCAAAATGGGAACTAATCCTGACTCTGGAACATTTGATAGCTGCCTCCAGTAAACGTTTCATGAATGGTGGTGGGCAGGACGCAGCTGGGACAAAGAGCCAGGGCTTCCTTGAATTTCCATAACAGGTCAAAAGAACCTTGTTTATGTTGCTCGCTAATACATCTTTTTGAACAAATGTGTATGGGGGGAAACAAATATAAATGAAAGTAATCTCTTTCTTCATTGAGCTTAATTTTTTACATATCTGCTTCCCTATATTTTGTTCCTTTCCCTCAAAAACCTTTGTCTCCTCTGCTGTGAGCTTTTGGGGTGAGGATTTCCCAAGGTCCTCCATGAAAGGCTTGATCTTCAGTATGGCACTAATGGGAAATGGTGGAACTTATGGGATGGTCTGTGGAAGGTCATTGGAAGGAAAATGAAATCCTTCTTGTTTTGACCTTTGCTTCTGTGGCTGGTGTGGTAAGCTGTGTATTATTCGATGTGTTCCTGACACAATATACTATTGTGTGCTCAAAGCAATGGGGCCACTCCATCTGGAACTGAAACCTCCAAAACCAAAATAAACCTTAAAAAAAAAAAGAGTTAACTCAGGAGGCTGAGATTTGAGATCGTGGGTCAAAGCCAGCCCGGGCAAGAAAGTCCACGAGACTCTTATCTCCAAAAACCACTAGAAAGTGGTATGGCTCAATTGGTATCCTTCAGCTGAAGAGCTGAGGGACAGTGCCCAGGCCCAGAGTTCAAGCCCTACAACGGACAAAAACAAAAAAGAAAGAAAGAAAAAGTTAATTATCGTTTTTAAATTTACTACAGTATTTACTTTTTTATTTACTACAGTACTAGGAGCTAATACATTACCTCTAGGTACATACAGCCTACATTGCATTCAGTAAGGAAAAAGACTTGGAACTACATGCCATGTAGTCGATCAACCTCTTCTAGCCCTCTATGATGGGGCCTAAATTGTGTGACTGGAGGTGATGGTCACTGAAGTGAAGAGTCTAAAGCATTTGTTGTAACCTCCCTTTCTTTAAAAGGACAGCTATACACATTGTGGAAACGGGTGTCCTACAATAGATGAGTGGACCCAAAACATGTGGTACCTATACACAATGGAGTTTTACGCAACCATTAGAAAGAATAACATTATGTCATTTGCAGGGAGATGGATGGACTAAGAACAAATCATGTTAATGGAGGTAAGCTAAGCTCAGAGACAAATGGCACATGAAGAAGCTAAATCTAAAATACACAAGGACAAGGTAAATGATACAGGACTCTAGGCATTCACGCACAATGAGACCAAAGGAGGCTACTTTTAGGAAAAGAACACAAAGGCACAATGCTTATGTGCATCTGATCGTACAGACTACTATTTATTGAAATGAATGTCAGGAAATGAAAACAAGAGGGTATTTTTTTCTTTCTTGCTGTTTTTCTCTCTACTTTTTGTTAAGTTTGTTCATTTAAAATCTTTGGGAGGGTAAGGTGAGGCACAGAAACAGAGGGACAAAGAATAAACCAATTCGGCAATGGTATTCACTGGATCCTACATTGAAAATGAAATAAACAACTTGTGGGTGGGGACAGGAGGGAAAAACTGGGAGAGAGTGAGGGAAAGGGGTGGCTGAAATTGTCCAAAAAGAAATGTACTCTTTACCTGACTTATATAACTGTAATACCTCTGTGTCTCACCAATAAAAAATTAAACAAAAAGGACAGCTATAGACCTAAATAGTGATCTTTGACTCTGACCATGAAAGCAATAAAAGCCATGCAAGATCAGAGTTAATGGCATGAAACATACTCCCCTGTCCTTCTGCCCATGTGGACCAGGTCCACATACACAGATTTGCTGAACTCCTCTTCCATCAACTCAAGCAGGGAGCCTGTTCTCGACTGTTTTATCCAGGCTTTTCCTTTCCCCATTTGTACTCTACAGCCTGTTGCTGCCAGCTTGTGCTGCTAACTCAGCCTTCTCCTTCTTTGTGCATAGATCTCTATTATTTTAGCTCCGGGTTCTTTTCCCCTGACAACAATTAAAATGGAGAAGCTATTCTCAATACTGGAAGGAAATTTCTAATACATTTCTAGACCTTCCTAATACTTCTCTGCCAGTATCTAGAGTGGGAAGTTATTCAAATACCAGACATCAGTCAATTTCTACCATGCTTCAGCAAGGCAAAGGACAGACTTGGGCTGGTTATCGCAAGATCTGACATTTCTTTGTTTCAGACAGGAGATGAAGTTGAGAGAGAGAAGAAATAGGTCAGTTATGGGAATAAAAAGAGCTTTTAATCTTGAGGGTGGATGGAAACATTGTGAGAAGGGGAAGGCACTGTAATCATTAGCTCTCTGAGCTGAATTTTGAGCTCTGCTTCCCCTTTTCTGGCTCACAGGAGATGTGGAGGCATCGCCATTTCAAATCTTGCTATAGTGAGGCAGGTTGGCTATAAGGAAAGAATATATAGGGGCTAATTCGTAGCTAAGTTAGGACTGTCTTCTTGGGGTAGAAAGATTTTCAGGTCAGTTCTAGTCAAATGAAGGCACCAGTGCAGTAAAATCCTTAGCCTGACCTTGGTGCAATGAACTCGTGCTTAAGGCTTCATGTTTACATGTTGCATTTCATAGATATTCTTAATACTCTGGGATGGGAACCTTGCATATGCAAAAACCCTTTCCAAGAATCTACCAGGTCGTGATATCTTATTTCCCTAAGATCATTCCCGTTACCATTATCACAAACAACCCTGCACTTTCTAAACCTAGAAAGCTGAAATTCTTAACCATGTATTGGCTCTTGAGCCACCTAGTTTGGGCCTGCTGTTTTTTCTCTCTCTCTCTCTACCCTTTCTCTTTCAGTCTGTCTCTGTCTATTTCTCTTTCTGCTAAGCTTGCTTTGCCACATTTGTGTGTGTGTGTGTGTGTGTGTGTGTGCTTATTCAATTTTTGGTTGGAGACACCAAGCCTCTGGGATCTTCATTTCTGCAACCACCAATAACAATTTTTTTTAGAACAGAGAACAATATATGTTAACTGCCATTTTTAAAAATGACAGAAAACTTTTAGAAGGAGAAATCTACATTTCTTTATGAGCTGATGGTTCCTCTGCTTTGTTGAAAGCAGCACTTGGAGACTGCTTTATAAAATCAGGTTTCAGAGCTCATCCAAGGCATTTGGACTCAGAGGCTCTGCCAGAAATATGCACTGAAAACCTGATCCTTATATTAACTTAAGGATCAAGTGCATTCTGCTCCTTGTGTTTGGAAACATTGTCTTTGGTAGACATAGATGAATCAGTAGATGCTGTTTTACTAGAATATTATGAACATCTGATGTTCAAACATTATGCCTATTTTTAGGTTTTTGAGGAGCCTTCTTACTGTTTTCTAAATGGCTCTTCCAATTTTCATTCCCATCAATAGAGTATAGTGGTTCCAATTTCTTCATATTTTTAAAATATCCTCATATAGCTTTTCTATTTGTTTTGAAGATTGGACTCCTATGGCTTAGCTCCTACTAAGCAAGCTTTCTACCACTTGAGCCACACCCTTGAAAGCTTGCAATATGGTTTTTGCTTTTGAGTTTTTAACACTTAATCCTGATTAGACTGTAAGAGAGTTAAGATATACAAAGAATCTGAGTAGCAGTTACCTCTTCCTAACAGTGTTTCTCACTCCCTGCAGCCATGGTGGGAGGAAGCTCAATAACCATGTGGCAAAGTCTACTTCAAGAGAGGCACAGGCCCTACTAGCCAAACTCCAGATGGGCTCCCAAGGAAAAGCCAGTAGGAAGCCAGGTCAGTGAGGACATCTGGAATCTTCCAGACACCTTCGAGGTTAAGCCAACCTTACATGAAATAGAA
The DNA here is from genome assembly GCF_000151885.1 of Dipodomys ordii. NCBI lineage: Eukaryota > Metazoa > Chordata > Mammalia > Rodentia > Heteromyidae > Dipodomys > Dipodomys ordii. The sequence continues at coordinate 7,913,593 of NW_012267240.1, read as the reverse complement.
GGCCTACTGAGAAGCCTATGATAATGTAAGAAATGACATTCTTTTGGATTTGTCGACAAATCTGGGTGTGGTTTGTCACATATCAGTTAAATAAGTGAAAACTGAGTCTTTGATGAAGGAGGAGAAGTAAACTATGAGCCCAGTCTGGAAAGTGATGGATATTTTCCTTCATTACCTTCACTCTCCAAATTACAGAGGGAGATTACTAGAAAACCAACATGAGTTTTGTGGGAGCACAAAAAGAAATGGAAAGTCAGCATAGGCTTTAGGATAGGAACACCTTGGCCACTATAACTGTGTGCAGTAGACAACTGACAGTCTTGCTGGCTCACACTTAAAAACGGCCTCTTATTGCTTTATGTGGATAGCTCCACATTCATATTTCCCAGTCTGTATATGGTCATAACATTTTTGCCTCTTCTATTGGTGGTTCTGTGACTTTTCATAGATCCCAGGGCTTCTCTAGGGAGGAGTATGGAGACTCCCCCTGAGAAAGGAAAAGAGTCACATTGATTAGTTGACTTATTATCACAGGTTATTCACACTAACTGCAGTTCAAATCCTTATGGCAGTTTGGAAAACAAAACCAAGATTCCCAAGAATCAACAGGGTCAATGGGAGCTTCCTAAAAAGAATGGCAAAGGTAAAAGGTCAGCAGCAAGGATGGCCAACAGGTCAAGACTGAAGAATGTTAGAGAAACTTCACAAACAGCAGATGGTCACACAAATGGCAAAAGATCAAGGAGATGTTGTGATTATCACACTATCTACATGTTCTCTGAGCTCTCCACAGCCATCCAACAAGATGGCGCCCTCATGAATTGGGAACTGACCTGGTGCAGCCAATTCTAACCTGCCAGAAGTCAGCTGGCACCAATGCCCTCAGCTTCCCAGGGGTCTCATAGGTGTTCAGCACAGCTACCTCTAGAACCCTGGATTTAACTTTTTGCCTAAGATGTGAACTCTCATGGGAGCAATATAGATTTTCCTAACTTGAGAATTTAACTCTTTAATGAGTTTAGTCATAAATAAATTTCCTTCTATCTGGGCTATGTCACACACAGGTATCAAGGGTAGGATTCAAAATGTCCCACCTGTAGAAATGATTGGGCCAGTGCTCTCCATGGTAATCTTTAATAGAACTACAGCTTGCCAGCTACGGTCCTAGCTCCTAAGGAAAGGGCTCTAAGGGTGTTGATGTCTCAGCAATCTTTTGTTTTTTTTTTTATTTTTATTTTCAGGGCTTTATTAGCCAACTTTATGTCATTGTGACAAAACATCCAAGATAATCAATTTTTCTGGGATCACAGTTTGAGAGGAGTCTGTCTGATAGGAGAGTATATCACAATGGGAGAACATGGTGGAGAAAGCTGATGATTATTGATGATTACATGACATTTGGGGAGAGAGAAAGAGAGAGAGAAAGAGACAGAGAGAGAGGGAGAGAGAGAAAGAAAGAAGCAGGGTTACCACTAACCCCCTTCAAAGGCATAACTCTAGTTACCTAACTTCTTCCTACTAGGCCCCACACCGTGAAGGTAGTGCCACAAGCCCTTAACGTATAGGTCTTTGGGACACCCTTATCCAAACTATAACAAGAAGAGAAAATGACAAGATTTTGTAGCATTTTCCAAGCTCAGAGAGACAAACAGGTTTTCTCTCATATGTAGAAGCTAGATCTAAAATGTAAGTAGACATGGCAACATATATAGGACTCTAGGCATTCATACACAGTCAGACTAATGGATGATACCCTTAGGGGAGGAACCCAAAGGTGTAACTTCTCTGAATACATAAAATTCTATTTATCAAAACGAACTCCAGGAAATGGAAATATGGGGTTTGGGGTTATTATTGTTATTGGTGGTGGTGGTTGTTGTTTTTGCTTTGAGTAAACAAATACAATCATGCTGTTTAGTATACACTATGTGAAAATAAACTATGTACCTTGTGAGCAGGATGGGAGGGGTAATAAAGGAAGGAGTGACATTATCCAAAAAAAAAAAGAAATGCTTTTATTACCTGACTTATGAAATGGTAACTCTTCTATACAGCACCTTAATAATAACAATAAAATTATTTTTTAAAAAGGAGTTGTAACATTTTATATGGCCATGTATAAATGAATTTTCCAGTTTCTGGAAAAATCAAATCCATCTAGGTCTGACGACCCCTTGGAAAGTTTCCACTGTAACCCTAGATGAGGTCTTGGGACTATTTCCAGAACAATATGGATCTGTGCTGGGTCTCAGAAAGCTAAAAATCCTGACCTGAGACCTATGTGCAAAAGGTTCTGACACAGGTTTTTATTCCTGCTAGAATTTGCCACCTTGTAAAAGTACCACTTTCCTTAGCTTACAGATAAATTTTGGTCACTTGTAGGAAATCTACATTCTAATGGTGTTAAAAAGGTTGTGAAATTGACATGGAAAACATAGTTTATACTTTATCATTTTTGTTTTCCTTATTTATAAGTGATTTTTTAAAAAAGATTTTCCTCGGAGCTAGGATGTAACTCAGTGGCAAAGCACTTGCTTCACAAGTGCAATATCCTGGGTTTGATCCCTAGTACCAAAAAGAAAAGACAACATAAATACAGTTAAAAGAAAGACAACAAGGCAGGCACCAGTGGCTCATGCCTGTAATCCTAGCTACTTGGGAGGCTGAGATCTGAGATTCATGGTTCAAATCCAGCCCAGGCAGGAAAGTCTATGAGATTCTTAATCTCCAATCAACCACCAAAAAGCCAGAAGTAGATCTATGGCACAAGTGTAGAATGCCAGCCTTCAGTGAAAAGCTAAAAGACAGTGCCAGGTCCTGGGCTCAAGCCCCAGGGCCAGCACAAAAACCAGTTTCCTAAGAAGAAGCAAGGTGATGGACAACTCTTTATGAAGTAAATGTGCAATGTATTGATACTGAAAAAAGCAAAAATAAATTGAAGGGAAGAATGAGCTACATGAGAATGCCCTGGGGAGGGAACAAGGAAAGACAGTGATATTCAGCTAACCCCTGAAAGATGCCACTTGCTGGAGGATTTTCAGTGGGTCAGGGAAGAAATCCTCCTGTCAGCCTGAACTGTGGGTCTCAGAATTCTTCATCTCCAGGTATCTTTTCCCCACCAGGAGACTGTGGTGGCTGTCAGGTTGGAGCAAAGGGCAGTGCAAAACATCCTTCATCTGAAGTGTAAGAGGGGAAAAAGCTAGCAAAAAACCAGTGTGGTCATCAGAAGTTCCAGCTGCCTTTAGCCAGATCCTGATCCTTGTGTGCCACCTCTTTGAGGCTAGGTAAACTTACCCAGGGTTGAGATTCCCCTACTTTTAACCTTCACTAAGCCATTGGCAGGAATGCAGAAGGCACCTTAAAAGCTCTACCTTTTTTCTAGACAGAACCTTATTCCTCGTCTGCACCCCTGAGTCATTGCATACAGTCTTGTAGGTAGGTATCTCATAGTATTTATTTTCATATGAGTCTCTTCCCAGGGAATACTGGATTATGATCACTCCACTATCTAGCCTAACCTCTCTGCACCTACCTGCATCATCCTCCATTTTTAAAGCACTTCCAGATAGAGAAATGTCATAGCCTGCTTTGTGTCTTCCTTTGAACTTCTTATATTGAACCCCATATGCCTCAGTACCTCTCCATGTGGCTGTTTGAAGATAGGATCATTAAATAATAGGTCATTGTGTCAAAATGAGGGCATTAGAGTAGACCTAATCCAATCTGACTAGTGTCTTCATAAGAAGAAGAGATCCAAGACTTGTGCATTCCTGAGAAAGGTTGTGTGAGGGCACAGCATGAATGTAGCCATCTTCTTGCTGTGATGCTAAACAAAGGAATTTCGATATCAGAGATCATCCAAGTGGGTGTAACTTGAGACGGATCAAGGAGGAAAAAAAATGGTGGCATGGTAGAGGCCATTTCCAGTTCATGCTTCTTGCCTTTTACCTCTTATCACAGTAATGTTTCCTATAAATGAGGCAAGGAGAACACTCACACCCAGAAGATGATGACCTAACTTACTACCTGTCCTAGTGAAGCTCTCCCTCCTGAGTAAAGAACCTAATAGGCCAAGGAGCCTGTCTCCCAGATTCTATGCTCCCCTTGGCCACACCCTCCAGGACCTAGCTCCATAGCATTCTCTACCCCAGCAGTCCTAGAATCTCTTCCCATCTCTCTCAAGAGTCCATCTTCCAAAGCGCCAAGAAGGCTTTCAGTGTGCGTGTGGGCACAGGGGCTGGGAGCCAGAAGTTTGCAACTGGAGAATGAATGTAAAGCAGAAAAAAACCTCACCTCATTAACTGCTGAATGACACTTGAGACCAGGGCTGAGAAAGGAAGAGCCTGGCTGGGAGTTTAGAGGGTTAGAGCTGGTTTGTCTTTCAGATTGACAGTCTGTCATTCACTACTGAGTTTTCTGCGTTCTGAACTCAAACCGGACATTCTATGTCCTCCTGAAAGCTGGGTTTCCCAAGGTGGGAAGAGGTAGAATATATTTTATGTAAAAGGATGTGATTTGATTTATAGCTTTAAATGTGATATCAGGACCTTTGTGCTACAAGAAAATCCTAATGTACACCAGTTTAAAATAAAAAGGGAAAGGGGTTTGGGGGAAGGGATTGGCTCATTGTTTCAGAATTTTCAATCCATGGTCAGTTGGCCCCTTTGCATTGGGCCTATGGTGACTGCAGGATAGGTGGAGGTGGGATGTAGTAGAGAAGCTGTGCTCCCCTCATAGCAACTGACAGAGAAAGAGAGGGGAGGGAGATGGAGGGGATGAGGTCTTTATATCACCTTCAAGGGTAATCTAAACTAATATCACCCCCAATAACTTAACTTCTTCCCACTCTCCAAGAACACTACAGGTTGGAGACCAGGTCTTTACCATAAGGGCCTTTGAGGAATGTTTAAGGTCTAAACCACAGCAGCAGCCATGTATACAATTCAGCCATGTATACAATTTTGGGCCAGACTCTCTTCCTTCCTCAGCCACTAATTCTAAAACCAAGGACACTGAAATCTTATTAATCAATCTTAAATTAGTACTGTGTTTATTCATTTTCTCTTGATTTTAGAACAAATTAGCTAGTATCAAATTAGCTATTTCCGCCTTAAAAGATTTCATGATTATATTCTCAACCAACTGTTTAAAAATAAGTATTGTGGGCTGGGCACCAGTAGCTCATTCCTGTAATCCTAGCTACTCAGGAGGCTGAGATCTGAGGATTAAGATTCAAAGCTAGGCCAGGGAGGAAAGTCTGAGATTTTGATCTCCAATAAACCACTCAGAAAACCGAAAGTGGCACTGTGGCTCAAGTGGTAGAATGCTAGCCTTGAGCTGAAGAGCTGAGAGACAGACTAGGCACAGAGTTTAAGCTCCATGATTGACCCCCCAAAAAAGTATTATGATATAACTAGTAAAATAAATAGAAAGCCCACAGGGTGGGAGAAGACCTTTGCTAGCTATGCATCAGACAAGGACCTCATATCTAAAATATACTTAGAGTTCACAAAATTAACCCCCCCTCCCAAATAAACCCTCAAAGAAACAACAACCCAATTAATAAATGGGCTACAGACCTAAAGTGATACTTCTTAGAAAAAGCAGTAAGAATGGCCAATAGACACATGAAGAAATGTTCAACATCTCTCGCTATAAAAGAAATTGAAATCAAAACAGCATTGGGGTTCCACCTCACCCCAGTTAGAACAGCCATGATAAGAAAACTAACAGATGCTGGTGGGGATATGGCCAAAAGAGAACACTAGCTACATTGTTGGTGGGAATGTAAACTTGTTCAACCACTTTGGAAAGCATTATGGAGGTCCCTCAAAAGAGTAAACATAGTGCTTTCCTATAACCCAGAAATCCCATTCCTGGGTATTTATCCAATAGACCACAAAAAAGGCCACTCTAAAGCTACCAGCACAACCATGCTTATTGCAGCATTGTTTACTACAGTCAAGAAATGAAATCAATCCAGATACCCCTAAGTGGATGAATGGATCAAGAAAATGTGGTATGTATATGTAATGGAATTCTGTGATTGCATCAGAAAGAATGATATTTCAACATTCATAAAGAAATGGAAAGACTGGGAAAAATTATATTAAGCAAAGTAAGCTAGACCCAAGGAAACATAGGTTGCATTGTTTCCCTCATTTGTAGAAATAGAATGTGCCTATAAACATACAAGCAAACACAACACATGATAAAAAAGACAAAAAAAATTACATTTGGATGTGATAATTAGGATTCTAAACATTTACGTAGTAAACCAAAGGAGGATATTGCTAGGAGAGGCTCAATAGCTATGTGCATATGATCATATAAAAAGATGTTTATAGAAATGAACTCCAAGAATTTCCACTGAAACAAGAGTTTCTTTGTTATTTTACTTTTTTCTCCCCTTTGTCTCTTTCTTATTTCTGTACCTTTTGTCTTGTATATAAGTTTATCTGTTTGGAGGAGGGTAAGGGGGTAAGGTAAAGGTAAGGTTTGAACAAATGCAGCACTGATATTCACTAGACACTATGTTGAAAATGAACTATACAACTTGTGGGGGAGGGAGGTTGGGAGGGAAAAAACTGGGAGAAAACAAGGGAAGAGGTCACACTATTCAAAAAGAAATGTACTCATTACCTGGTATATGTAACTGTAACCTCTCTGCACATAGTCTTTACAATAAAAATTAAAAAGATAAAATAGTACAGTAGTAATATGTATAGTAAAAACTATTACTATTTGCCATATTTGTTGTCTGAACATCAGAAGAGGAAAATGATAGATGTCCTTTTATTAATGACTCAGTGATTTGGCCTTTTGTTCCTGTTTTATATTGTCTCAATATTCTAACAAGATACACTACAGCATTGTTTTTTCTTTCAGTCCTAATGCCACAATGACTGTATTTAAATTGAAGCATTTATTTTCAATTAAGTCAGTGTAATCAGAGTGCCAACTATAGAGACAATATTCTCTTAACCAGGCTAGTCCTTTGGCAGTTTTGTATGAAGTTACTAACTCGGGCCAACAGATGGCAGCAAACATCTTGTAAGAAGAAAAAAAAAGTGTAAAATAGAGCCAGAGGGGGGAAAAAACACAGGACAGAGAGGAAGAGAAAATACAGGACAAGTAAAGAAGTAGACTGCTTCCAGATACTGTCCTTCTTGTTGGATAGGGCAACACAAGACATCTTATAATATCGATGTCATATACCCCTTTCCATTCAACCTTATTGAGTTCATGTTCAGAAGAAATTGCTTCCATGTGATGTTAAATTAATGACACATGCAAACTGGGGGTGGGGTGGGGGGAGGTTGTTATTAGGAGATTGAGTTTGGGGTGTCTTAGAGCCCAGATGGGCCTTGACTCTCAGCCCACTGGGAAGGATCAAGCTGACAGAATGGCACTCTGCACGTTTGAATGTTCCTAACCACATCCAATCCTCTCCCTTCCCCCCACTGCTCTGTATGCAGGGAGCATCCCAGTCTGGCTCCAGGCTTGGGAATGGGCCCTTCCCCCAGGCAGCCAATTTAACCTGTATGTCCTCATCTTCTGTTCTTATCTGGCGGTTGTCATGGCAACGCCTAAGGCTCCTCAGGCTTTCTCCCTCACTGACCAGGCCTGGAAACCCATTCTGGAATTGACAGTGTTATATTTTGAGGGGAAATTTAATGAAAGAGCAGCTTGACCTAGTTTCAGTGCTGCACAATGAAATGGCCGGGACTTGAGGTGTTGCCGAATGGGAAGGGATAGGTGCCGCTAGAGAGATGGATGGAGGCAGACTGATGAGCTCATCTTGTATTTGTTCATCTCCCCATAAGAGCTCCTTGTTCACAATTAGTGAGCAATTTCCCATCATTCTGGGGACAATTCAGAAAAGGTAGAAATATACAATTCTTTGTCTAGGGTGTAATAGGATATTTATTTAAGATGATTTCTCTTCTTGAAAAGAGCAAAACAAAACAAGTGCATTTCTTCCTCACAGACAAGGGAAACGTCCCTTTGTCATTGAGATGTGAAGTTTACCTCTATTGTTCATTTTAGTTTTGTCCCAATTTTTACAGGCCGGCGGCCCCTGAGATGCTCTCGGACCCGCCTCTCAGCAGCCCTGCCCTCACTCTCTCTTGAGTGTGGCCTGGATTTGTCAATCTGCCTCTAATGATCAGGATAGGGCCGAAATAAGAGAATGCCACTTCTGAAATAAGATGCAAAAGGACCATGGATTCTGTGGGTTGCTCTCTGGTACTCTGTCGTTAGCGATCCTGACAACTGTGAGGACCAGCAGGCCACTGCGGCCAAGAACTGAGCCTCGCCAGTACCATGAGAAAGACCCTGGCAAGTGGGCATCTGGTCCCAGGTGCACCTCAGATGACTGCAGAGCTGGCTGGCAGCTTTACTACAGTCACAGTGAGCGACCTATCTGGAGTTCCTATTGGTAAAGATCATCAGAAAAGAAACGTGTGTTGATGTAAGCCACTAACATTTGGGGAGATCTTGTTACACAGCAGGAGGTGATTAATACATCCATTTGCTTCTTCTCTTCATGGGTGGTTTGAAATAATTGTTATAAGATAAGCTATCTGTTCCCTCCAAGTCTCAGTGCTCTCATTTATATATTAAAAAAAAAAAACATTTCTTATAAGGATCAGGTGAATTACTAGAGATGACTTCAGTATCCACAGGGTATTTGTTCCAGGATGTTCTCTATGAGGCCCAACATCTATCGATGTTCAAGTCAGTGATGTGGTACTTTAAACAGAAGCTATGTACAACATCTTCTCATTTACTTTAAATCACCTCTGTAAGGTTCTTTTATTTTCTGCACTTCAAAAAATGTTTGTAAGGGGCTTACAATTTAATGTGTCCATCTAACTGCTTAGTGATTCTTGATCAAAGTCCCCTCTTCCTTCATTTTTCCCCAGCCCATCATCTCTCAGACTCATAATACCCCATACAATGTAAATGTTAAGGCTCTTGCACAGTAGTGTTTATAGAATTATTATCATTATCCTTCCATGTTCACTACATATATAACTCTTTGAAAATGTTCTATTTAATGTTTGAGTCCATGGGTATAAAATGTTCAGATACTGACAACCAGCTAGCTGTGATTGTAAAGGTTCTTAGAATAGGCCTAGCTCACAAAAATAAATGCTTAAGAAATCAGCTAGCACCTATGGAAATATTATACCATTAGATAATTTGTATGCACTAATTAAAAGGAAAAAAACACATCAAAGGACAAGTAGAAAGATGTGCAAAAAGAACTGGTGTTGCCAGGCACCAGTGTCTCACGCAGGATTTGGATTCAAAGCCAGCCTAGGCAGGAAAATCTGTGAGAATCTTATCTCCAATCAATTGGCACCCCTTCCCCCACTCCAGAAAATACCCAACAACTGGAAGTGGAGCTGAGCTGTGGCTCAAGTGGCAGAGTGCTAGCCTTGAGCAAAACAGCTCAGAAACATTAACCAGGTCCTTGGTTCAAGGCCTGGGACTAGGATTAGGAAAAAAAAAAAACATAGTGTTCTGCATTTTCTCCATGTTTATGTCTTTTGGAGAATTGTAATGCTTGGCATTTAGTTCGTAGTAATCCAGTCTTTGTCCATTGAATCACAGAAGCTGTTTCCACTTTGTTCTTACAAATGGTGCTCAGCTCTGACTTCCTCTAAGATTCCTTGGGTGCTTGAGAAACACCAAGAAACTCTGTAGGCTGGTATTTGGGAGACTCCAACCAGGTCCTAACAAAGCCTACACACAATGCTCCTCAGGGATAGACTACAGCTTGCCCTCCTCAGCTCTCTAACATTCACAGCTAAGGGCAACACGATGCCTAGCACCTTGTTCCTCCCTCCCTTCTTGGCTGGATTGAAGCAGCTGGATGGGGTCAGGGCAGCACACACAGGCCCTGCACATTTTCATGACTACTGCCCACCTTCCCTACTCCAGACATGCTGAGGAAGGGCCCAAGCATTTCCTAGCTTCATTTATACCCCAATAACAAACATCCTGAAGAGATTCCGTCATCAAGGTTTTACCTGAGACAAGGCAAGCTGAAAGTCTTTGCTGGATGGCCTCCTGAAGACCTGGGGCATTGTGTGTGTGGGGGGAGGAGGAATATGTGTGTGAGCCAGTCTTAGGACTTGAACTCAGGGCCTTAGTCTTGTCACTCAAGGCTAGAGCTCTACCACTTGAGCCACAGCTCCACTTCTGGGTCTTTGGTGCTTAACTGGAGATTAAGAGTCTCATGGGCTTTCCTGCCTGGGCTGGCTTTGAGCTGTGATCATCAGATCTCAGACTCCTGAGTAGCGAAGATTACAGGCATGAACCACCAGTGCCCAACCAACTCTAGATATCTTTAAGTCTGACATACTATAAAAGATGGTGGTTAGCCAGGCACCGGTGGCTCACACCTGTAATTCTAGCTACTCAGGAGGCTGAGGTCTGAGGATCGAGGTTCAAAGCCAGCCTGGGCAGGAAAGTCTGTGAGACTCTTATCTCCAATAAGTCACTTAGAAAACTGGAAGTGGCGCTGTGGCTCAAGTGGTAGAGCCTTAGCCTTGAGCTGAAGAGCTGAGGGACAGTGCCCAGGCCCAGAGTTCAAGCCCCACTGCCGACAAAAAACAAACAAACAAACATGATGGTTTGCTTAAAGAGAAACAGAGAGGGTGCACTATTGAAGACACACAGGAAAAAAAGTGGCTGATAAAATACATGTCATCATTTGGAAAGTGTTATTATCATCGCCACCACCACCATTTACTGCCTGCCTCTTCTGCACCTGGCACTGTCCCAGGACTTGCAAGCATCCTCTCTAATCACATGCTCCACGGTCAGCAGCATATGGTCCAAGAACAGGATAAGTCTCCCTGAATAAGGAAGTGACTGGTTTTCAGTGGTCCCCACCCAGTACTCATCAGCCATTCAAATGGCTTCTGGATTCCCTATCTGTGTGTCCAGCCAGGAGCAGACCTGGAGGTCATAACTGAGTCTAAGCAGAGATCTCATGGAATGTACCCAGTCCTTTTGTTTCTGTTATTTTTTTTAACACACACACACACACACAGAGCTCTCATGTGTATCTATGCTAGCAAGGTGTGCTTGCCAGTCCTGGAGCTTGAACTCAGGGTCTGAGCACTGTCCCTGAGCTTTACCACTTGAGCCACAGTTCCATTGCTGGCTTTTTGAGTGGTTCATTGGAAATGAGAGTTTCACGGAATTTCCTGCCTGGGCTGGCTTCAAAGCAAAATCCTCAGATCTCAGCCTCTTGAGCATCTAGGATTATAGGCATGAGACCACTGCACCTGGCTTCAAACAACTATTGTGAAAACTTACAGAAGTAGAAGGCTTAGAGTGTGGCCAAAGTGACAAGCACTTGCTTATTATGAAGTGCTGAATTTGATATTCTGTACCACTAAGAAACAAACGTGGGCCAAGGTGCTGGTAGCTCAGGTCTGAAATCAAAGCTACTCAAGAGGCTGAAATCTGAAGGTCCCTGTTTGACACTAGTCTAGGTGAAAACATCTCATGAGACTCTTATCTCCAATTAACCAGCAAAAAGCTAAAAATGGAGGTGTGGCTCAAAGGGTAGGAATGCAAAAAAGCCAAGTGAGAACACAAGATACTGAGTTTTCAAGTCCCAGTAATGACACACACACATACAAGGTTACTAAAATAGAGGAAATGCAGGAGCTTAGGGCTGGTCACCTCAACTCTCAGAATCATTTCTTCCCAATCAGCCAATGGTAAATGCTCCCGCAAGGATGGTCTGATTAGTTGAGAACCCTCTCCAGTTACTCCCACCTTAAATCCAGAACCAAAATCCCCACAAAGATGTCTGGCTGCTTTTGTGTTCTAACCTTTCACCCTAAAGTTTTAGAGAAAAAAAAATGGATGGGAGGGCTGATAAACCATTATTTAAATGAGGTAATTCATTTAGGCACTGACAGCCTTTAATGGATCATTATGAATTAATTTACCAAATTGATCAATCAATTTAGACCAATAATCAGATCAAACAGATAGCAGGCCACTCTACTCTGGCTTGATTAATGAGATGACTTGAAAGATCAGATGATTAGATCGGATTAATCAAATACGCTTTTACAAGCATCCAGAGAACAGAAAATAAAAGCTCTTCAAAAAGAAACATGAGCTAAAATGAGTATGCTATGGAGATTGGGTTAGTGGTAAGGGGCTCACGAGGCTCCTGGGATGTTCTGCTGGCTCGGATTTTAGAAATCCTGCAATTTCAGACATGGAGCTCAGTAACCACACACAGCAGCTATATTTGTTTCCTGCAGCTGCTATAACTAATAAGCACAACTCAAATATTTTAGAATAACATGATATATCATATATTTCTGGAGAGTAAAGGTCCAAACTGACTTATAATGCTAAATTCAAGTTGTTAGTAGAGCACATCATTCTAGGAGAGAGGTTCTAGGAGGTTCTATGGGAGAGATTCTTATGTTTGCTAGCTTCTGGAGGCCACCCACACTCTTTGGCTTGTGGTCTCATCACTCAGCCTTCCATTTCTGCCATCAGCCACATCTCTAACTCTTCTGCTTCCTTCTCTCTGAAAGAGCAAACCTTTTGACCATACTGTGCCCACACAGATAATTGAGTACAATGTCCCTACCTTGAAATATTTAGCTCAATCTCCTTTGCACACTCTTGTTTGCCCTGGAAAGGGATGAACTCCCAGGTTTCAGAATTAGGATGTGGACTTCTTTAGAAGGCCAGTATTCCATCTCTCACAATAACTTAGGACATTGCTGGTCTTCCAGAAGCCCTGGCGGTATGTGAGTAAAGTCTCACAGAGTATCACAGGAGAAAGCTCCTGCTTCTCCCACAGTTGGTAAAGCTCTTGGAAAACAGAGTAATCTCTCTGCAGTATGAGTTGGCTTTCAGAAAACTTCTGCTATCTTCCTATAACGGGAACGACCAGTAACATGGCTCCATTAACACCCATCACTTATAAAGGATGAGAGATTGGCTCATTTAATTCTTTAGGGTTATGAGGTGCTGTAATTAATTATGTGTTAGAAGGAGATCAGAAGATAGCACTGAGAACTTGGAACTCTAGGTCTAGGTTCAGACTGCACAAAGACAAAAATATCCCAGGGAAAGTGATTACTTCTGCCACAAAATGTGTTAGGGATGGGCAGGGTCCAATAATATACCATCCTCTTCTAGGAAGAGGATAGATAGGTAGATAGATAGATAGATAGATAGATAGATAGATAGATAGATAGTAGGTGGAAGGGAGAAAGGAAAGAAGGTGGGAGAGAGGGGGAAAAGAAAGGGAGGGAGAGAGGGAGAAAGGGACAATAGATAGACAGGTAGATAGATGATAGACAGATGATACATAGATGATAGAGTATATATGCACAAATCATATACATACAAAATTCGTTTTCATTTCTCATGTTCTGTCAACAACAGAACACTTAGTAGGTTGATGCTTGGAATGAGGCCTAACTTTTACCGGAGTAAGAACACAACATGTTGATGATATGTGGTCCATCCAAGGTAACTAGGGAATAGAGTTGCCATTAAAAGTTGACTGGGAGGTAGGGGTGGAAGGGGGGCTGGGAAGGTGGCTCAGTGGTAGAGCGCTTGCCTCGCATGCATGAGGCCCTGAGTTTGATTCCTCAGCACCACATAAGCAGAAAAAAGCCCAAAGTGGTGCTGTGGCTCAAGTGGTAGAAGGCTTGCCTTGCATGCATGAGGCCCTGAGTTTGATTCCTCAGCACCACATAAGCAAAAAGAAAAAAGCCGGAAGTGGCACTGTGGCTCAAGTAGTAGAGGACTAGCCTTGAGCTGAAGAGCTGAGGGACAGCGTCCAGGCCCAGAGTTCAGGCCCCAAGACTGAAAAAAATAAAAAGTTGACTGGGCGTTCAGTAGAGTTGTAGCAGTTCTTTGGGAAATTGTAAGAAAGCACCACAAACGAGGGGGCTTCACAACACACACTCATTTTGTCTCAGGTGTGGACACCAGCAGTTTGAGATGAAGGTGTTGGCAGAGCTGGTTCCTTCCCAGGCCTCTCTCCAGATCTTCTCCTGGCATCCTGACATGGCTTTCCTTCAGCCCGCATTGTATGTGCCCCTGGTGATAAGGATATCAGTGATGATGGCCTGCAGGGACCTCATTCTACTATCATTACCTCTTTAAAGACCCTACCTCCAAATACAGTGGCATCTTGGGGTGTGAAGAGCTCTCAGCACGTGAATATTGAAGATGACAATTTAATCCAGAACAGAAATGTAGGACGGAGCAAAGGGAAGAAGAGACAGCAGGTGGAAATGTGATGGACATATATTTGCAGAAGGGAAGGCTTGAGAGAGGGCTAGAACTTTAGGCCAAAAAATATTAAACTTGCCTATATAATTGGAGGGAAAGACACTGGACCAAGGGACTAGACAGAAGGAGGCTCCTAGGGGTCTCTGTGTGATTCATAACAAATAAATTTGTTTCAAGATTATTTTGGGTTCCTTCCATCTATATTTTGCTTGTACTAGCACTCATACTGCATTCACACTTCACAAATACATAGAAAAAATGCCTGCTTCCCTCCGTGACCCAAACCTCCATCTTCTACCTGCTATTCTGAGATAATGAACCTCACAAAGGTGGTATGTGACCCTGCGCAGTGATGGACTCTTATAATCGCAGCTGCTCGAGTGGTGGAAGAGGAGAATGATGATTCAAGGCCAACCCCAACAAAAGCAAGAGACTGTACTTGAAAAACAAACTAAAAGCAAGAAAAATTGAGGGGAGTGGTTTATATGATAGACTGACCAGCGAATTGGAACCACTGAGTTCAATCTCCAACATCTCCCCCACCTCTCATCTGCATATATGTGCGTGAAAAAAATGATTGTAAATGAGTCACAAACATGCTTTTTCCTAGACAACACAGCACACGTTGTATGCAAGAAAATCCATTTTTATATATTTTCCATTTTGTCATATAAGATCTTAAAAGACATTTTCTTAAGGGTCAGGATTTAGTCATTTAAAGATCATAATTACTATGGGACTCTCTAATTAGAGGCCCCACCTTGATTCATGCTAAGGAGCCAGAAGCATTGCTTGTCTTTGTTTGGTTACTAATGGTGCAAATGTCCACAAAGTAAAGAAGGCAAGCAACGGTATCATTATGAAAATAGCTCTGAAGCATGATATAGTTGCACATTACTATAATCTCACCCTAGAGAGGTTGAGACAGGAGAATCACCAGCTCAGTGCCAGCTGGGTCTACATAGCAAGGCCCTGAGTACAAGCCCTACATCTCAAAAGAAAACATATAATAAATGAAATATGCAAACTTCCTCTTGGAGACAGAAAGTCCTGAGTTTTGTGCTGAAACCTCTCTGCCTTCATTTCCGCATCTATAAAGAAAGATCATATCCTGGATGATGGTAAAATTCTATTATTTAGTGGGTTTAGAAACTCAAATCCACTTACGATGCTAGAGAAAAATTACTTAACGTTTCCCAGAGAAATATTAAATTTGTATTGTGGCTACACGAGAGCTAAAGGCCAAGTAAGGATGAATAGCAACCGAAGAAAAACAATGGGCAAAACAACTGATAGATTGTTTGCATTTTATTATTATTAACATGGATCACTTCCTGAAGGCAATTTACTACCTATTTTGCTTTCTAGTTTTGCCATGGCAAAGTACTATCACCTACACAGCAATTTATAGTCTCACAGGTCTGAGAACTGTAATCGGAGGGAAGAATCTGTTGCAGACGTCTCTCCTGGCTTCTGCTAATGCCCGAGCTATGGCCACCCAATTCTGATCTTCCTGTTGCATTCTCCCCAGCAAGTAGCTGGGTTCAATTTCCCCCTTTTCGTAAGAACATGATCATCTGGGATTGCCTACTTCAACATTGATCTCATCTTAACTAATTATACTCACAAAGCCTCAATTTCTGATTTAAGTCACCATCCAAAGGAGCAAAGGTAAAAACCTCAACATAAGAATGTGGGGGGGGAGGGGGAGGGGACACACCTCACTCCATCACATGTGCTGATTGGTAGATTTTTAAGAAAAAATAGTGATGATGTTTACCTCTCTCACCTCCCATTTCAGAAGAGAGATTCAGCACTATGGATATGTACATATGCTTTCTGTGATGTACTTTTTATTTTTTATTTTTTGCCAGTCCTGGGGCTTGAACTCGGGGCTTGAGTTCTGTTCCTGTGCTTCTTTTGCTCAATGCTAACACCCAAGCATTTGAGCCACAGCACCACTTCTAGCCTTCTCTGAGTAGTTTCTTGGAGATAAGCACGAGTCTTATGGACTTTTCTTCCCCAAGATGGCTTTGAACCATGATCCTCAGATCTCAGCTTCCTGAGTAGCTAGGATTACAAGTGTGAGCCACTGTCATGCAATTTTAATCAACTTCGAAGTCAAAAGCAAATGGCTTAAAAAAGAAAGAAAACAAATGATGGGCATTAACTGAAAAAAAAATCTTAAGTATGAAGTGGGATTCCTTCTTCATGTTTGCATGAAATCTGGCCACCTCTTGAATGCCTCTCACTCTAGAACACCCATGTTTGGTCCTCCAGTTTATGTCCTCACTAGATCCAGGGCTATTTCCAGAATGCTTTCCACTTAAGACATGCTTGAAGCAACGAGTAGAGACAGCCCTCTGTAATCTACCCGTGTCACCTCTAGGTGTAACCAGCCTCTGGTCAAAAAAAATTCGGAAAAGCAACTGGGTCTGTACTGGATGTACATCAACATTTTTCCTATCACAATTTCCTAAACAGCCCAGTATATCAACTAGTCACTTAGAATCTGCCTCGTGGTCGCTTTTGAGTCATCTTAGGATGCCTTAACATATACAGGAGAATATGTGTAGAGTTTTTGCAAGGGACTTGGCACCCACCAATTTTGGTCTCCTGGGAGCGAAAAGGTCCTGGAGGCAATCTCTTATGGGAATGAGGGATGAGGGTGTTTTAGATCACCTGTGATGAGTCAAGTGCCCAGGAGGTGGCAGTAAAGAGCCAGGCCTTACTGATACCTATCAACAACCTCAGTGTAGCTGTATTTGGAATATCTGAGGGCTATTCCCTGAATTTCAGTTTAGATTCAGAGTACATTTCTTATCAAGCATTCTAGCCTCCTCCTTTGTTTCCTCTTCCCATCCCTTCCCATCTTCCCCCTGCCCCCCCACCCAATCCTCCCCTCCCCTCGCCCCCACACCAAAATTGTAAAGTTCGTTTTCAACATAACAACTTGTACATCTCATTGTTTCAATGGGTCCACCTGTATCCCTATTTAAACGATGTTTTTCCCCTTCCCCTCCACAAATTATACCGACATCAAATACAGTGAAAGCAGGGGTTATACCGTGGGGGGGGGGGACATACAAAGCAACAAAGAAATAAGCATATAAATGCCCATGTAGTTGTAACCCCTCTGTTCAGTATTTTCGCAACAAAAATAAAAAAATAGATTCAGTCACTCTACTCCAGGGCACATATTTATAACACAAAGTCATTTTTTATTCTCCTTTTATCTTGTGGTAACACAACCATGGAATACTTTAATTCTTCACTTAAAAGACTAATATTGCTATAAACGTTGCACAGAAGAATTTTTCTTCTAACAAGTGACCACAACACTTCCACAGTTCAAGTATACCAAAGCTGAATATGGATCTTTAAAAGACGCATACACATTTGGCATTCATGAATTATTACTTCAGCTCTATCTTGGAGATGTCTACTACTCTGTGCTTTCAATATCTAATTTCTTAAGGGCATAACATTTCAAAGCTAGATTTAGAACGAAAATTTTATTAAATATTATCTGGTTAACATTCTCAAAGTAAATCAAATCAAGTGGAAAAAATTGTAGGCAGCAAAATACCTTCTAGAACTAGGGAGACATCTTGTGGCCAATGTTATTAAAAATATTTTTAATAAGACATGTTTATTTTGTTTTGTGCCAGTCCTGGGGCTTGAACTCAGGACCTGGGCCCTGTCCCTTAGCTTTGTCCACTCAAGGCTAGTGCCCTTCCACTTGAGCCACAGCTCCGCTTCCAGCTTTTTAGTGATCAGTTGGAGATAAGAATCTAACACACTCTCCTGCACGGACTGGCTTGAAATCATAATCCTCAAATCTCAGCCTCCTGAGTACCTAGGATTACAGGTGTGCCACCAGCACCCAGTTGAGATATCTTTTGACTGGACAAATATGGACAAGTAGTTACAATATGTACTATATGCCAGGAGTATACAAACATGGTAATATATATATATATATATATATATATATATATATATAAGCTCTGGCAGGGTGCTGATGGCTCATGCTTGTAATCCTAGCTACTCAAGAGGCTGAGATCTGAGGATCACGATTCAAAGCCAGCCAGGGAAAGAAAGTCTGGGAGACTCTAATCTCCAATTAACCAAAAACTGGGAAATGGAGCTGTGGCTCAAAGTGGTAGAGCGCTAGCTTTGAGCACAGGGAGACTCAGGCACAGTGCCTAGGCCTTGAGTTCAAGTCCCAAGATTGGAAAAATAATAATAATTACAAATGTAAAGTCCGGCTGTGTTTAGTGGTAGAATATGTGCTTAATAAGTGTGAGACCCTACGTACCATCCTCAACACCTTATAAGAGAACAGATAGAAGAGAACATTTGTGCTTTTACTCATCCCACATTCCTCAGGATCTACGCCTCAGTTTCCCTTTGGAGAGCATTCCATTAACACTCTTCATCTATGCTGTCTGGGTGGGGGCAAATTGCTGATCTACCTGAAGGTTTCAATTCCCTCCAGTCCTCATGTTTCATCACAAGCACAAGATCTGAACAAGATCCCAAGACTGAACTTCAATCATTATTAAAGGAAAGAACATTATCTTCCTTCTAGTTGCTCATCAATCCAGATCTGTCATAACCTAGGGCCCCTGGAGCTAAGAATGAGCGTGCCTGGAAGAAAGTAAGCTGGGAATGAAGAGCTGGAGGGCCTGGCAGGGGACCTGAGCAACTGAACCCACTCATGTGGCCATGGCATATTCAGCAAGAAAGCTGATCTTGCAACGAAGTGACTGAATTAACACAAAAAATAAAATAAACAAAACAAAACAAAAAATGGAGAAACAAAAATCAGCCAAGTAATGGAAAACTATTAATGACTTTTACATGTAAACATATACATATAATACTCATACATGCATATTTAGGCACTGATGTGTCAATTTTTACATAAGTAGATCATAAAATATATGTAAGTAAGCTTCTCAAACTGACTGAAAACATGCTGAGAAGTTTTGCAGATAAACAAATGCCACCGTTCATTTACTCATAACGGTCTTCTGTGACCCTCATTGATACCTCAGTTGTCATCTGTTAGACACATGGAACTTTTCATCTATTGGCAACTTTTGCGGCCATCAGCAATCTTATCATTTTTCATGCTTTCCTGGAAAAAAATCATTATATCATTTCTTTAGCATGAAACAGAATTTTTAAACAGTTCAGTCATTGATTCTTTCATTAAATCTGAGATAAAACAATATATCTTAATGATTATAAAAAATAGAAAATATTAGCACCAGGCCTTTCTAATTGCCTCGTGACTAGAAATAGCCATTCTGAGAGAATAAATACCCAAATCAATGATTGACATTGATGCCAGGGATGGGAGATGAGACTCCATCAAATAAAACTATTTGATTTATCTTCCTTTGTCTCCTCATACTCAAACATCACAGGGCGGTACTATTGTTAACCATACCCACAAGGCGATATCTGCTATGATTATAAGACGGCTTATTTGAATGGCTAAAATGAAAAGATACCAAGTGTCTGAAAGACCTTGGAGTAACTGGAACTCTTGTAGTTATTGATGGGATCATAAAGAGTTGCTACCACCTCTGAGTTTTGTTCATTTTTATTATTTGTGTGTGTGTTTGTGTGTTTGTGTGTGTGAACATCAGTACTGGGGCTTGAACTGGGTGCTGTCTCTTTGCTATTTGCTCAAGACTAGTGCTCTATTACTTGAGCCACAGCTCTACTTCTAGCTTCTTGGTGATTAATTGGAGATGTGAGTCTCATGGACATTTCCTGGCTGTTTCTGAAGTGAAGTCCTCAAATCTCAGCTTTCTGAGTAGCTAGGATTACAGGTGTGAGCCACCAGCACCCATCTATTCATTATTTTTGAGATTGGATTAACTTGCTGCCCGAACAGACACCTAGCCACAATCCACTTAGGTTAGACTACCGGGAGGTAGGATAATAGGTGTGTGGCACTGAACTCAGTCTTTGTTGAGATCTCATGAAATATTTGCTTCTAAGGCTGGTTTTGAACCACAGTCCCAATCGTGTCAGGTGTGAGACACTAGCACTTGGCTTTGTTCATTTCTTCTCTTGTAACTAGTCTCTCTTGACACTAATTTGTGTCTTTAATTCCTTTAGTGATTGTTTTTAGCATGTGACTGCATCCCTTTGGCCACTAGATGGCGCTCTATTCTAAAGCATTGACTGCTTTTGTTTTGTTTTGTTTTTGTTTTTTCCACAAGGAAAATAATTTTACCTATTCTTCCTTCCAAAATACATGTCTAGTCTTCCTTCTCCTGAGTTTACTTAGAAAAAAAATTTAACAATCCTGAGTACCTAATACTTGAACAAAACAATGCTATGTGAAATAAAAGAATTTATTACAACACAGATTTTTCTACTGTATGAGGCAGGGATAAAGTCCCAAACATGAATTTAGGGAAAAGTACACCCTTCCTTCCTCCATGTCTCCATTTCCTATCCTATTCTTCCTTCCATCCTCCTTTCCTTCCTTCCTTCCCTTCCTAATCCCCCCCCCCAGACCCCAGTTTGGATCTTAAATATTCCCTCAAAGGTCTATGTATTAAAGTCATGGTCTTCACTTGATGTCTATTGGAAAGTGTCAGGAATCTTTAAAGGTGGAGCCTAGTGACAATGTGGCCTTAAAGGGGACAGTGGGGACCCCAGCACCTTCCTCTTTCTCTCTTTGACTTCCGGGTTACAATAAGGTGAGTGGCATGCTCCACCATGCATTTCCTTCAAGCGCCGACAGTTCCTACCATGATTTGATGATATCCACAGACCCAGACACGACGGGGAAACTCCTCACAGACCGGAACTTCCAAGATGGAGCCACTGGGAAGCTGTTTTCTCCTCAAGTTAATGATCTATTATTGTGTTACAATGATACCTATCCCCTCTCGTTCCTTCCTTTCCCCTTTCCATTCTGTTCCATTCTTTTCTTTTCTCTTCCTTTCTTTCTTCCCTTCCTGACTTTCTTATCTTTGTTTATTTCTTCTTTCCTCACCTCTTTGGTGTTGTACTAGTGTTCAGCCTCCTGATTAGCTCCTTAGCCAGAGAAACTGCTAGAGGCTAGCATTGCATGAAGGCCTCACCACACTGGCTGGCTGTCCCCTGCTGTGTACTGCTGAGCTCCTACCTGGCTTAGTTTGACAGTGTCTGTAGTGCCCCTGGTGGTGCCTGACCTCTTCCTCCAGGACACTGTCTAGCAGGTGAAATGATTGGTTCCTTTCACGTGTGGATGGATCAGTGGAACCAGGGGCTGGTTACAGTTCAGGCAGGGGGATCACTGGGACTGAAGACTCTGCCACTTCTTGATTCATGATTCATAATTCCCAGAGGGGCTCTGTGCTCACAAGCAAGTTATTGGATGTGTACTGGCTTACAGATCATTTGTTCTTGTGGTGATGGTGGTAGTGCTGGTGCTGGGGGTAGAACTCAGGGCCTTATACATACCAGCAAGTGTTCTACCACTGTGCCATATCTTCAGGCTTATATCTGATTCTTTATCCATAGGAGGAGAATGTGATCATTTACCCACCTTCTTTCTTAAAGTATTAGACAAGTAGAACACTTAGAACCATATGTAAAAGAAAGGGTTTGGGTCAATAAATATTCACTTAACCACAATATTAATGGTTACAATTATCATCAACACAAGCAAGCACAAAGCTAAAGAAGAATTAAGTTTAGCAAGGACCAGATATGATGACTTACAACTGTTCTTAATTTTGAATAAGGTTTGTTTGTTTGTTTGTTTTTATTTGTTTGTGCAGAGTTTGGGGCTTGAACTCAGGGCCTGGGCACTGTTCAGGAGGGTTTTTGCTCAAGCCTAGTGCTCTATCAGTTTGAGCCACAGTTCAATTTTTGGCTTATTGGTGGTTAATTAAAAATAAAAGGCTTATGGACTTCTTTGTTCTGTCTGGTTCTGAACCATGATCCTCAAATCTTAGCCTCCTTAGTAGCTAGGATTACAGGCAGGAGCACCTAGTTGATGGTAGTTTGATAGCCACAAAGACCTGCTTACCAGCACCAAGTGCTGACTGACAGCATGTACCCAAGCATCACAGGCTTCCTGGAGGGAAGCACCCTGGGGGTGGGGGTGACGGGGGGGGGGGGAGATAGGCACGCTGAGCCTTTGCAGAATTCTACAAACTGGTACATCCAGTCAGGATATACCAGCCTGGGAAAGATACATTCAGAGTTGGAGGTTTTAGTCTTATAAAAGTAAGAACAAGTCTTTTCAAAATGAATTCTTGCTGTGGAGAAAAGGGGCTCTTTTTTTTTTTGGCCTTTGGGGATGTTTACGGAGGACAGAGTGATATCACCTGGCTTCATTTTGCTTCAGAATTTAACAGTCTAAAATAGCAATGTCCTGCTTCTGATGATAGGTAATTGTCTGAAAATTGGAAGAGCTTTTTAAGCTGAAATGAAGTCTTACCTTTATGAGAGGATGACTAATCGTTCCTGAAGAGAGAGTGACAGCAAATGCAGAAATCATGACTTGCTACTGGAATCTATCTTAGAGTTCATTCTCCCAACAAGAATAAAGGTAAACTTCAAATACCACTGTCATATAGGGGTCCCTAACATGGCCAGACGTGAGAGCCTTGGAACAGAATAGGGAATGGCTTAGGGTTGTTTTCATCACCAAAGGACCGTGTCAGAAGTCAGAGCTAAGACTCTAGAGAACCACAGTCTATTATTTCTGAAAATCACTCACATTGCTCAGGGTTTTCTTGTCCGATTTCCAGAAATCATAGCTTTAAGTTTGCACTAAACATTCTGCTTTCTTCCTGAGCCCTGAGGACTTCCTTAACCTGTCCTCACAGAACACCCACAACCTTTGCAGTCTGGTGGACATGGCCTTCCTGACGCCCGCAGTGGGTATGAAGGCTGGGGTGCTGTGAATGGCTTCCCTTTTGAAAACATTTCTCATGACTTCCATGAGGCCACATTCTTCCAGTTTTCCTGCTGTTTCTCCAGATACTCAATGTTTACATGGTTTCTCTTCCTCAGTCACATCGTAGAATTTGAGACAATGAAGGATTTGCTGTGATAGTATATATGTGATTGTATATATGTAATATATCCAACCATGTGTATGTAATATACTAATATACATAATCACAGTGATTGCTGCTATCAGAAGCAACTTCTGTTGTGATTTCTCTCCTCTCTGTCTGTCTCTGTCTCTCTGTCTCTGTCTCTCTGTCTCTGTCTCTGTCTCTGTCTCTGTCTCTGTCTCTCTGTCTCTTTTTCTCTCTCTCTCTCTCTCTTTTTCTCTCTGTCTCTCCTCTATTTCTTTTGTCCTGATATTGGGACTTGAACTCAGGGTCTTTTGTTCTCACTTGGATTTTTCATTCAAGGCTGGGGCTCTACCTCTTGAGCCACACCTCCACATTCAGCTTTTTGCTGGTTAATTGGAATAAGAATCTCATGAATTTGTCTACCCTACTAGCTTGGAATTACGATGCTCGGATTTCAACCTGTTGAATAGCTAGGATGACAGATAGGAGCCACTGGTACCCAACTCTCTTCTGATATTTCTGGCTATCTAGATTGATTTCACTGGGACAGTTGTTGGCAGGGATGGAGAAGTTAGAGCCCTTCACACATCACTAGGGCAAAAAGGAAATGGTGTAGCCACTAGGGGAAATGAGTTAGGCAGCCCTTCATTGGAAAGTCAAACAAAAAGTTGGTATATGACCCAACAATTCTTCTCCTAGATGTATATCTAAGAAAAACAAAAACAAAAGTTGACAGAAAAACTTGAACATCAATATTCATAGCAAAGCATGAAAGAACAAATGCTCATCAGCTGATAAATGAAATATGATACATTCACAAAGTTGGATGTTCATCCCAAATGGAATGAAATGTTGATACATGCCACAACATGCATTAATCTTGGAAGCACAATTTTAAGTGAAAGGTAGACATGAAGTACTATGTGTTGTAGGTCTTTGTTTATATAAAATGACCGACAAACTCTACCTCAGGCTAAAGACTCTGGTTTACATCATCAAGGATAAGGCATGTTGTCGAACAGTATTTTATCTCTATGGTCTTCCTTTTCCAAACATGTGAAATTACGAAAGTAAATCAGACAGACTTCACTTCAAGAACAGTATGCAAAATGTCCAGTATTAAATAATCCTCCAAATTGTTAATGTCATCGAAATAGGAAAAGCTTGCAAAAACTGTCACAGTAGAGTAGTCAAAGGAAATATGAGGACTCAATATAACATGAGATCTTCAATGGAATCCTGAAACAGGAAAAGACATTACGTAAAAATTGATCGAGATCCTTTACTCATAAATTGACATGTTGAATTGTAATGTTAGCTACCCAGAAGGCTGAGATCTGAGGATCACAATTCAAAGCCAGCCCTAGCAGGGAAGTCTTTGAGACTCTTATCTCTACTAAACTACAAAGAAAGTCGGATGTAGAACTGTGGCTAAGTGGTAGAGCACTAGCCTTGAGCAAAAAGAAGCCCAATGACAGTGCCCAAGCCCTGAGTCAAAGCCCCTCTCTTAGTGTGTGTGTGTGTGTGTGTGTGTGTGTGGTTTGTAACTGAATAAGGAATGGACTTCAGATAATATTATTGTACCAATAATGGTTCATTCATTGTGACAAACCATAGTTCTATAAGATCTAATAATAGGAGGGAACTGTGTATTGCCTTCACAGTTTTTCTGTAAAGCTAAAGCCCTTCCTAAATTAAAAGTTTATTTTTTGCAGAAAATGGATATAAAGCATGGAGTATGCCTTCCAGCAATACTGCCAGACAGATTGATTTCCTACACAATTGATTTGATTGAAATGTGACATGGTGGAGAAATTCTAGGATTTTGTGGCTTCCTTGGGGCTGGAAATGGTGGGTTAATACTACGAGCTCACTTTGCACAGCAACTGAGCTGATTATTAGTTGTTATCAAGAGATGAATAATACATAGAACATTATATACAAAGATGGTCACATAGAGAGCTTTATAAGGATATGATTTCAAGAGTTTCAACTTGTAAACATACTTGGACAACTGGTGAGTGATTCCTTATTTTGAGGAAGAACAAATGGAGATAAGTAAAGTCATGGGTGACATTCCCTCTTCCTACCCTGACAGTGATTTCCAGCCACCTCTAGATTTAAGGACTTGCTATTTTGTATGGTTTGCGAACACATACAGTAGGAAAGCTCTGGTTCTGCTAGATAAAAGGTAAGCGAATTATTTTCAATGGTAAGACATTTTGAATATATTTGTACATAGCCACCGGTTTGCTTCATTTGTATGTCTCTCTGAATTTCATTAATTCCACAGTATTTAATGTATTTAATTTTGCAAGCAAAATTTGGATGATAATTTCTCCCTGGACATTTCTCCTTAGAAATAACTTAAATTCTTTCTCATTTAAATGTTAATAACTTTGTCACTTTTGAAAACAAGGTAATACTCAATTTAATTGTGTTTCATTATCACAGTAAATCACTATGCTATCATCATGCAAGGTACCATAGCATACTTGTCTAGTTTCTTTTCTTTTTATTTTGCTTTTCATTTTTATTTATTTATTTTATTGGAGGGAAGATGCCGGAGTTTGAACCCATAGCCTTGTACATGCTAGGCAAGCACTCTACCTCTGAGACACAACCCTTGCCTCTGATATATCTAAATTCTTCTTTTTCTCTCTTCACAGGCATTGGCAATGAGTTAATAATGTGTTTCCTCATAAAATAGCCATCAACATATAACTCTTCTGTTTTTAAATTAATTCTGCTCCAAAATTTAGTTAAAGATGTTCAAATCAGGTTGGTAATGAAATAATGCTAATTCAGTATGTTTTTTTATTATTAGATGAATGAGCATATTGCATTAGGAGAAGTGATTTTGCTTCTAGTAACTCCTGATATTCTAGATCTCATTGGATCTGTATTTCATGAACTTTTCTATTCGAAGTTTTCACAAAGAAAGATCTTATGGTGTTCTCACTATATTGCAAAACTATAGTGCATTCTTTCTATCGAAATGTAATTTCCACTGCCTGAATACACAAACGTTTACTCCAGATTCTTTAAGAAATGTATTATCATCAGACATTTATTGTCTCCCAATTGATACTTGAGCAAATATAACTTTTTTTGACTGGAAGACTTTATTTGCAGTCTTGGAGTTTAGGACAGATAATCAAAATGAAAACATGAGCTAAATGCCAGTGGCTCAAGCATGTAATCCTAGCCTCAGGAGGCTGAGATTTAAGATTGTGCTTCAAAACCAGCCTGGGCAACAAAGGCCATGAGACTCTTATTTCCAATTAACCACAGAAAAAATCCTGAAATGAAGCTGTGGCTCATGTGGTAGGGACTAGATTTTAGCAAAAAAGCTCAAAAAGAGCACCCAGGCCATGAGTTTAAGCCCCAGGACCAGCACAGAAAGAAAGAGAAAATGAAGGAAGGAAGGAGGGAAGGAAAGAAGGAAGGAAGTAAAGAAGGAAGGAAGGAAGAAAATTGGGGAAATTGTAATTGAATTTTAATATAAAGCTGCCATTATAAATCTACTGAACCTCCTGATTAATATGACATTGGTAGCAAAGTCACTGAAGAGAGGTAATTTTAGAGAATCTACCTGAATTATTGCTTTCTTGGCTACATATTTATTTCCAAAAAGAATACCAAATGTCAAGCATATCCTTCAGTTATAATACCAAGCATGATTTGGGTACTTTCAGATCTAAAAGGTATTTATGGAAATAAGCTTGCCATGGGCACCTGGGAATTATCTAGAAGAAGTTAAAGTGGAATTATCTGGCTTGTTATTATTAGTGACGGAGGCCCAGGGAAACCAGTTTGCTTCCTGATGCATTATTTGATTTAGGGACTGAATGACTCACACTAAATTACTTAATTCCAAATAGAAGCTGAGATGTTACAGAGAAGACAGCTTATAAAAGTGGCTGACAAGTCAAGATGACTATTAGTGAAGTTTAAATCGTAAAGTCTCAGTTGAGGGCTGTGATTAAATACAGCCCAGTCCCAATTAATTACTAAGTAAGCAAGTTCCTCTCTCCCTGCGCCACTGAATTTCTTTCACTCTTTCTGTCTGTAGTTATCTATTAACGCCATAGAAAGGATGGAAAAATTAATACTTATCATTTCAAGTTGGAAAGTTGTCAGAACTGATGGGATTTACACATTGTCTAATCTTACTTCAGTTGCTATGACTGAAATCCACAGTTTGGGTGATTTAAGAACAACCAAGGTTGGGGCTGGGAAGGTGGCTCAGTGGTAGAGTGCTTGCCTTGCATGCCCGAGGCCCTGGGTTCAATTCCTCAGCACCACATAAGCAAAAAGAAAAAAGCAGGAAGTGGCGCTGTGGCTCAAGTGGTAGAGCGCTAGCCTTGAGCTGAAGAGCTGAGGGACAGCGCCCAGGTCCAGAGTTCAGGCCCCACAACCGGACCCAAAAAAAAAAAAAAGAACAACCAAGGTTTACTTAGCTTATAGTTCTGTCTGTTCCCTCCTTCTTTTTCTGATTTTATTTCTGTTTGGTTCTTCAATATCAACTCAACCACTGCTAGAGATGAGATGTTCCTTTACCTGGGACTATGAATAAAGTTTGGTGAGAAACGTGTTTGAGTTTCAAATGCTAATTTGTGTGAAAACACAGGCCCACATTTCTTGAGTGAATCAAGGATGGGATTGTGACCCATCTCTCTCTCCCCAGAATCTCCTTGACAAATTATTGCTTTTCTTGATTTGGTATTTATATTCCTCTCGGTGAGTAATGGTGACCAAGGAGTTGGGCTGTTCTGCATGACTGCCACTTTCTGAGCTGGCATTCTGTGATTAGATGTGATCAGGTGACTCAGATAGCAAAGGGTAATCTCTGTCATTCACTGGACCTGAGTCTGGCAAGGAGAAAGAAGAGAGGACAGCGTGTTCCTTTCAGATTTCACAGGCAAATGCTGAAGGAAATATTAACAAACCCAGGATGTGATTGCTTCTTTCCCAACCCTGCAATCAAATGGTTTTGTAACAGAGAACAGCTCCTGCATAGCCTTTTCTTACTGAAGTTTTATTTCAGTCACCAGCCTACGAACATTAGAGATTTAGGTAATTGATTTCTTTGTTTCTCCCCCTCAATCTTTCTGCATTTTACATTAACTTTCCCTATTTAAAATTATTTTAGCTAAAATTAAATAAAAATTAATGGCAATAAGAACAATTTATAAACAGGTGCTAGACAGTCTTAAAGTTTGTTTTTATTTTTCAAGTTCCTTATTACAAAATCAGGTTCTCTGGAGTGAGCAAGGCTTCCTAAAACAAGACAGGCAACTGTTGAATAGATAACTACTATTTCTGTTAGTAAATCATATTTTTGATTAGGATAATCTTAAGCATAATTCCTCAACCTGTACATTTTAGGGGATTTTGATACATCTAAATGAGCAGCTGGATATATGAGGCCATATAGTGAAGACTATCTTAAAGCTACCAAGGATGCTTTAGATACATATAACTACTATTAATTACATGTCTATTGCATACATCTAAATAGGGGGTGTTTGTATTGATAATAGAAGAGATCAAATAGCCTTTTTCAGCCTCTATTTTATGTATCATATTGGTATTAGTAGCCATTGGAACTTGCTCATGATAGTCTGGAGCCTGAGAAGTTCTGAGTTATGTGCTTAGCGGTTTGAAGACACTGACGAGCTAATGGTATACTTCCAGGTTTGAAGACACTGACGAGCTAATGGTATACTTCCAGATTGAGACTGGACAATTGGTAGTATAGGTAGGCTCCAGTCTGAGTCCAAGTTCAAAGGCAGGAGAACTTCTTGTCCCAATGTGAATATTTAACCAACTATCTGAGCATCCCATAGCCCAGTCAACTTGACACATATTTTTGACATCTAAGAGAAGATATTGAGCAGATAGTGAGGTTTGTGACACTGGAGTTAGAAAAAAAAAGGCCTGGGTTAGGTTGATGATCACCAACATGTTGATATTGTTTACAATAACAGGACTAGACTATCTATGGAATGAATGCATGAAGATGTAGAGCTTGAGTCTCAGAGCATTCAATGGTTGAGAAAAGGAAACACACACACACACACACACAGAGATAAGAAGCAACCTTTGCAGGTTTTGGTAAACAAGACTATATTGAGCTACAGAAGCCAAGTAAGGAAAAATTCAGGAAAGGAATAGTCTTGAAGTGCCAAGAAAGAGGAGGGCAGAAAACTAAGAGTTGGCTTCATACCTGTGGAAGGCTTTGTGACCTTGGTACCAGCAACTTTTTAGCAAAACAGATTGGAAACGACTGGTATGTATTGAAGAAAACATGAGATGCAACTATATGAATAGTAGTGACTGTATGGCTACTATGAAATCCCTGAACAGCTAACTAATGAGAAAATGTCCACTTAGCTCACAATTTTGGACATTCAAAATATGCCACCTATTTTGGCTCAGTTCTAGTGAGGGTAACAGTAGTGTATCATACTAAGAATATGTGTAGGAACAAATATGCACATTTGGATATAGGAAGGGGGAGAGGAGAGGAAGAGGGAAAGGGAGGGAGAGGGAAGGAAGGATAGGAGAGGAGAAGGTAAGGCAGGAGGAGAAAGTGAGAGAGGGAGAGAGTGGAGGGAAGGAGGAGAGAGAAGGGGAAGGAGAAAGGGGAGGGAAAGAAGGAAGGGAGAGAGGAGCGAGAGAGAAATGGGGAATTAGGGAGAGAAAGAAGGGAGAGAGAGGGGATCAAGAAGGAAGGGAAGGGGAAGAGAGAGAAGGAGTGAGGTGAAGAGAGGATATGGAGAGGGCAGAGGGAAGGAGTGAAAGATGGGGAGAGAAACAGTTGGGGTTGTGGAGCTGCTTTTGAGGGGATGTCCCCCATCACCTCACTTCTCACTATACACTACTTCTGGAAGTTTTCACTTTAGTCCATTCTGTAAGGAAATTTGAAGAGCAAGATGAGACCAATCTTTTAGAGAATTTTGCTATAAAAGAAAACAAAGAGCTGGAACATGACTTGAAAAGGGAGATGAGAAAAGAGAAGCCCTTTAATTTCTTATTGGGAGCATCATCATGGAGGAGGTGAGTGATGAGCCTGTAAAATGTGAAATCAGAAACGGAACAAAATGATCAATTATTAAAAAAAAAATAGGACTGGGTGCCAGTGGCTCACGCCTGTAATCCTAGCTACCTAAGAGGCTGAGATCTGAGGATCACAGTTCAAAGCCAGCCCAGGCTGGAAAGTCCATGAGACTCTTACCTCCAATAAGCCACCAGAAAACTGGAAGTAGTGCTGTGGCTCAAGTGGTAGAGTGCTAGCCTTGGGCTGAAGAGATAAGGGACAGCACCAGGCCCAGAGTTCAAGCTCTATAACTGAAAAAAATGGACAAAATAGTAAAGGCAGAACCCTTCTGTACAGAGAAACTCCAGGTCAAATGGCCAGTAGTCATCCTTGCTAAAAAGCAAAAGAACATCTCTCCCTCACTCAAGTTGCCCAGGCTGGCAGCTTTGCAGTTTATCACCAACTTTGCTGAAGGCCACTGACAACCTTGAGGTTTATCACCAGTTGTACTGAGTTGTTGTATTAACCAGAAGCTTCTGATAAAACTTATTTCTGTAAAAGAAAATTTCAATATACCCCCAACCATGAGAATGAATTTCTAATGTTTTGAGAACCATGGAAATGGGAATGAGTTTCTAATGTTTTGAGATATAAAATATACTGCCCCTGATACTCAAGGCTATGTTTTGCTTTTGTAAATCTGCTTACCTGTTTTGACAAACACCACCTGTGTGTGGTTTTTCCCTTTTAACCCTGCAAAGAGAGCATTTGGCTGCTGAATCCTACCACCCAAATAGTGGGGTGTAGTCGCTGCACAGCTAATAAGGACTTCTTGCACTATTAAACTGAGTCAGTAGACTTATTTCCAGATTTTGGATTCTTCAAGACTCTGGACGAAGGAGGTACTATCTTTAGTGAGAAAGCTGTAGGCAGTTTATCCATTGTTGTAGCAAGGAAGGCAGTTATAACTAGAAATACACTACGTTAGAAGAGCTATAATAGATTAGTAGAAGAAAGTGGAACTTCATTTCCGATCCCTTTAATCATTTCAGGAAAATAATAAGTAAGAGTCTGCTGTGAGTGAGAAGAGGGCAGGAAGAACTACAGAAGACAGGAGAGAATCATCTTCTGTGAGGGAAATGACCAGGGGTAGAGAACAATCCTGAGACCCCTGTGGAATCTGAGTTCAAAAAAGTCAAACCAGGATGGTTGCATTTTCCTCCCACTATATTCAGCTCATTAGAAACAAAAGTGGACTGGGCAGAAAAGTGGGTTGAACTTTGGAAAGCAGTATGGAGGTTCCTCAAAAGACTCCACATAGAGCTCCCCAATGACCCAGCAATCCCACTTTTGGGCATTTACCCAAATGATCACAAACAAGACCACACCAAAGCTACCAGCACAACTATGTTTATTGCAGCATTATTTACCATAGCTAAGATATGGAACCAACCCAGATGCCCCTCAGTAGTGAATGGATCAAGATAACACACACACACACACACACACACACACACACACATATATATATATATATATATACTATATATGTATATATATACTATATATATGCATATATAGTATATATATACTATATATATACATATGTAGTATATATATATAGTATATATATATACTACATATGTATATATATAGTATATATATACTATATATGTATATATATACTATATATATGCATATATAGTATATATATACTATATATATACATATGTAGTATATATATATACTATATATATATACTACATATGTATATATAGTATATATATATACTATATATATATATACTATATCTATATATATATATATAAAATAGATTCTTATGCCTCCATCAGAAAGAATGACACTGCCCTATTTGTTAGGAAATGGAAAGACATGGAAAAAATTATATTAACTGAAGTAAGCCAGAACCAAAGAAACATAGGTCCCATGGTTTCCCTTATCTGCAATAACTAGTATTAGTCTAGGATAATCTTACCATACAAGTAGAAAGGGTCAAAAGCTATGCACATATGACCATGACCATATAAGATGGTGCTAAGTGAAATGAACCCCAAGATAGGCACACAGGGGTTTTATCTTTGTGGCTGTTGTTTTTAATGTACTTATAATGTATTATGTGGGTTTTTTTAAAATTTATTTTGTATGTTCTTCCCCCATGGTATAAACCCTGTTTTCACTGCATTTGATTCTGGTGCCCTGCATCTTGTATATACATTTTTCTAATTTCGGGAGGGGAAAGGAAATAACAAAATGCTGAAATGTTACAATGTTGACTCATTGTAAAGATGAGATTACAAGACACTGTTGAAAACAAACTTTACAGCTTCAGGGGTAAGGGAGAATTTGGGAATGTGGGAAGGGAAGGGATGGTAGGGGAAAAACAAAGGAAAGGGTAACAATACTCCATAGGAAATGTACTCATTACCTTACTCATGTAACTGTAACCCCTTTGTACGGTATCTTTACAAGAAAAAATATATTAAAAAATAAAATAAAAAGAAACAATTATTTTAAATGAATCATGAATTCTAAATATTTAAAAGGAAAATGTGGACAAAATTAACATCAGAATCCATCTTTTTCTAAATAAGAGTAATAAAGGTTTAAAAAAAGAGAGAGAAGAATTGGAGCTCAAATGGTAGAGCACCAGCCTTGAGCCAAAAGCTCTAAAAGACAGCACCCAGGCCCTAAATTCAAGCCCTCATGTCAGAATACTCACACACAAAATCAACATATTATAATTGCACATATTTATGGACTACAATGTGTTACTTGATTACATGTATATAAGACATATTCAAATCAGGGTAATTAGCATATCCATCTTTCCAAAGCAAAAGCTTTTTTCATAATACAGGTTAATGGGGGATGCCACAAATTTATAGATTATGCAATTTATTCTTTTAAGCACTAATACAGATATACTATTTTCTTTCTTTTAAATGTCTCTGATTTAGTTCCTTTGCTCCAGAAAACATAGCTGAGTAAACCATAGACCATGAGAAATGAGATAAAACAAATTATTAAGGTCTTTTTTGGTAGCTTATATTTCTGAGCATCTCTAAACTATAGGTCACATGTGAAAATACTCAGATTATCACTTTGTTCCACCTTGTTCCAATATCTCCTAAGGTGGTGATGACTTAACTGGATCCTGAAGACAACTGGGCCCTGTTCTGCATCAGAGCAAATTTCTACTAGCTCGGGAAACATTGTCAGTCCTACATCACTTCTTTTAAGATTGCTCTGGCTGTATGTGTGATAGGACCCTGCTGACCCGGAAACAGTTCATTTGCCTTCCAAAGCACTCAGCTCAGCACTCAGCTGTGACTCAGGCTGGGCCTGCATGGGGAGATGGAAATGAACCTAAGCTATCTGCCTTCGACCTCCTGGGGTTCATTCTGCCTGAGTGAATCTTTATTTTTGCTGAAAATTGCAGCAGCCCTTAGGACTGGCTGGTATCATTGCGACTTGATTCCTTTGAATTTCAGTGATATATAATGTCCTGCTTTAAAATCATTTTCTTCAATCTTGAAAGCTAACCCATGAACTTTTTTTTTAACCTTTTAGCCAGGATAGTAATATTTCGGTGTCTTTATTGAGACATTTAGTTCAGAGAATTTGTCTTTTCATCAGTGAACAGAGCACTTTTTAGAATATGAAAAATTTCTGAAAGACAATGAGGAGGATATGAAAAAGGTAAACTAAGAGAAGGCAGAGAAAGATGAAATGTTGGTACTATTATATTTAGAATTGCCCCTGTATGATTTATAAACTTTCAATAGGCAATTTCTGGTCCTTACCCTTCCCCTATTTTAAAAAAAAATTTCCTTCTGGGCACAACAGATTCCAGAACTCCCCTGAATATATTACAAAATCTGTGCCGTTTCAATTTTTACAATGCACCCTGGGCCAGAAACTTTTTTTTCTTTTAATATATATTTTTATTGTAAAGATACCATACAGAGGGGTTACAGTTACATGAGTAAGGTAATGAGTACATTTCCTATCGAGCATTGTTACCCCCTCCTTTGTTTTTCCCCTACCATCCCTTCCCACCCCACCTCCCCAACTCCTCTCTCCCTCTACCGGAAGTTGTAAAGTTCGTTTTTAACATAGTGTCTTGTACATCTCATCTTTACAATGAGTCAACATTGTAACATTTCAGCATTTTGTTATTTCCTTTCCTCTCCCGAAATTAGAAAAATGTATATACAAGATGCAGGGCACCAGAATCAAATGCAGTGAAAACAGGGTTTATACCATGGGGTGAAAGACCCCAGTGCATGCTTACCCATTGGGTACTTTATAAGAAAAACTGCTGCCCCGTCCCCTATATGCCTGAGACAGTGGGGCAGGATACGGGCGAGCTGCTAGCGGGGAAACGAAACTTTGGGCCTCTGAGTCACCGCCCCAGCATGACCCTAATACATGCCTTAAAAACCAGGCCTTCCTGTAAGATAGCCGACCACCCGTCTCTTCCCGTAAAACCTGACCCTAATAACAGGGTAGGGCAGGATGCGGTATATCACTTGTCAAAACTGGGGAACGAACAGTTCCTGTGCTTTAGGACCAGAGCAGGCCTGAAATAACACATCAGCTTTCCCCTGACCTCGCCTACCCCACCAGGTCAACTTAACCTAACCAATCCCCACCCTGAGCGTAATTCAAAAGTAACCAATCAACACCCTGTAACCAGGCATCTCGCTTCTGTAACCCCGCTTCTGCTGCCCATAAAATAGGATGCTTACAGACACTCAGGCGCGCAAGTCTCCCGATAGACTTTGTCGCCCCGGGTATCCGCGTAACTGGTTCTCAGACACCCGACCCGAACCTTGTGGATCTCGTGGTCGAGTGCACCTGGGAGCCTAGGCATGCCCGAATAAACCTCTTGCTGTTTGCATCCGCACAAGTGGTCTCGTTGTTCCTTGGGGAAGGGTCTCTTCAGATTGAAGGACACCCCACGTCAACGGGGGTCTTTCATCTGGGGGCTCGTCCGGGATAGAGACCCCCCACCCAGGGACCACCGACCCATTTTCGGGAGGTAAGCTGGCCAGCGTCTGTGTGTTATCCGTTTGTTGTCTGCGTGTTATCCGTGCGCCGTTTAGAGTCAACCGTGTGGCCAATCATTGTGCGCCTGCGAATCTGGTGAGTTCGGCCGTACTCGTCTGTATCTGGCGGACCCGTGGAGGAGCTGACGAGCTCGTACTCCCGACCGCAGCCCCCAGGAGACGTCTTGGGGGCATCCGGAGCCTGAAAAAGTGGCTCATCTGAGGGCCTGAAAAAGTGGTCCATCTGGAACCCGGTCCTTTCGGATGTGTGGTTCGTCTGGGAGGCGAGAGATCCGGACTCTCATTAAAGTCTCCATCTGGTCTTGCTTTCGGGGTGTTGGCAAGAACGCGCAGCTAAGTTAAGCGTCGTCTGTGTTTGTCTTTTATTTGTGTTTAATAAGATTTTTTTTTTTTAAGCATGGGACAAACTGTCGCGACCGCCCTTTACCTTACTCTACAGAACTGGAGAGATGTGCAAATTACAGCTAGCAATCTTTCCGTAGAAGCTAAGAAAAAGAAATGGGTAACTTTCTGTTCGTCAGAATGGCCCACCTTCAACTGTGGCTGGCCACGGGAAGGAACCTTTAACTTAACTATTGTCTTACAGATTAAAGCCAAAGTAATGGATACGGGGCCACACGGACACCCAGACCAGGTCCCCTACATTGTCACCTGGGAGGCTCTTATTCTAGATCCTCCCCCATGGATAAAGCCCTTCCTATCCACCCCGACCCCCCAAACTACCCCCTTAGCCCTTCCATCTGCACCTCAACTCCCTTCCCCACTCCTTCCCTCTCCAACTCCCCAACCTCAAATCCCTCCTCCCCTCCTTTCTTCTCCAACTCCCCAACCCCCTTCACACACCTCACTTTACCCAGCATAGTTTTGCTGGTAGTTTTAGTATGGCCTTGTTTGTGATCGTTTGGGTAAATGCCCAAAAGTGGGATTGTTGGGTCATAGGGGAGCTCTATGTGGAGTCTTTTAAGGAACCTCCATACTGCTTTCCAAAGTGGTTGAACAAGTTTACACTCCCGCCAACAATGCAGTAGGGTTCCCTTCTATCCACATCCCCTCCAGCATCTGTTGTTATTAGATTTCTCAATTATAGCCATTCTAACCGGAGTGAGGTGGTATCTCAATGTTGTTTTGACTTGCATTTCTTTTATGACTAGAGAAGTTGAGCAATGTCTTCATGTGTCTATTGGCCATTCTTATTTTCTCTTCAGAGAAGTATCTCTTTAGCCCACTTATTAATTGGGCAGTTGTTTCTTTGAGGATTTGTTGTTGGGG
Source organism: Dipodomys ordii (assembly GCF_000151885.1). Lineage (NCBI taxonomy): Eukaryota > Metazoa > Chordata > Mammalia > Rodentia > Heteromyidae > Dipodomys > Dipodomys ordii. The sequence continues at coordinate 7,876,826 of NW_012267240.1, read as the reverse complement.
GCTTTAATTTTCTGAGTTCTAAGTATATTTTAGATATAAGGTCCTTGTCCATTGTATGGCTAGTGAAGATCTTCTCCCAATCCGTGGGCTTTCTATTGATCTTGCTAGCTATGTCCTTTGCCATACAGAAGCTCTGCAATTTCATGCAATCCCATTTGTCCAACCTTTCTTTGATTTGTTGTGTTTCTGGGTCTCTATTAAGAAAATTTTGTTTTGTGCCAAGGATCCCTAGAGTTTCTACTATGACTTTGAGGTCTTTGATCCATTTGGATTTGATTCTGGTTCAGGGTGATATATAAGGATCGAGCTTTAGTTTTCTACAGGTGTTTAACAATTTTGCCAGCACCATTTACTGAAGAGGCTGTCTTTCTTCTATTGTATTTTTTTGATTGGGCTCCAATTCTTGATGTGTTGATTTTTTTGAATATTAACTTCAGAGAGGAGGAGGGAAGGAAGGAGGAAGAAGGGGGAAGAAATGAAGGAGGGAGGGAAGAAATGAAGGAAAGGCATGAAAGAAGGATAATAAAGGGAGGGAGGGAAGGAAAGAGAGAAGGAAGGAAGGGTAGATTGACTCCTTGCTCAGCAATCACACTTTTTTTTAAAAATTGTGAAAATACTTTACAGAGGGGTTACAATTACATGGGCAAGATAATGTGTACATTTCTTATCAAGCATTGTAGTCTCCTCCTTTGTTTCCCCTTCCAACCCCTTCCCATCCTCCCCCCCACCCCCCACCCAACCCTCCC